>NC_043701.1:12397020-12455977 GCF_006229205.1 Suricata suricatta | reverse complement strand
CATCATGCACACTTTGGCTTGTTTCTTCGTGTAGCCCTAAGAAGGAAAACAGACAGACAAACACAGAGGGAAGAGAAGCACACAAACACACAGATAAATCAAACAAACAAACACATTAAAAGGTGGAAAGAAAAGAAAGAAAATGGAGAGGAAAGAGACGAAAAGAAGAGAAGAAAAAAATAAAAAAAATAAAGGGGGTCAGAGACAACAAAGGACAGTGGACAGTCTAAAAGTGTATAACCAGTTGAGGGGAGAGGTAAGGATGAGATACAGGAGAATATAACTGGATTGCAAGAAGGTAAAAAAAAGGGAGAAAGGAGAAAGGAAAATAAGGAGTAAAATTGTTTTAAAATTTAAGTAAACAAAAGGTAATAATAATAAAAAATAAATACAAAAAAAAGAAGAAAAAAATTATTTAAAAAAAGCAGCAGCTCCCCCTCGTGGACAGGTGTGGTTTGGTGTGGTAGGTCTCGGAGGCTGCTCTCAGAGGCTCCGCCTTGGTGTCTGCAGAGAGTAGAATGGCGGCAGGCCAAGCTCCGCTCGAACTACACACTATAGGCCACTCTAATGAGTCCGATCTCCTGTGCCGCGGTTGAGCTGAGTTGTATTTTCCAGGCCCGCCTCGGTTCAAAGTTCCAGTTCATACACTTTTATGCTACCACAGATGAGATGTATTTGCCTTGGTGGCTGGCTTCTTAGGGGGAGGAATCAGTTTGTCTTGGCTCAGGCTGGGATTTCGGCTGCCCCTGCCTGAGGCGAGGTGTACAGCCTGAGGCGAGATGCGCAGCAGGAGGTGAAGTGCGCACCATCACAGACACAACTGCGGATTCCCAACCCCCAGCTGTGATTGATCGCGTTGGGGGAGGAATGCGTTTCTCTTGGCTTTGCGCAACTGTTGCCTGAGGCAGGGGCGCTGCCGGAAATGAGCTGGAAGCTCCTGTAGCCTGAGCGCGTGCCCAGGTCTCCACAGCCGCCAACTCCCGGCTGGGATCGCATAAGTGTGGGGGCTATTTTTTCCCTGTTGGCACCTGGGATTCAGGATTCGCACGGCCAATGCTGGGGGCAAGATGCGCCGTGGAAATGAGGTGCGTGTTCCCACTCCCAAAACCGAGGTCGAATGAGTGCCCCTGGCGCCACCGCTGCGGCTGACTCCCTGCCGAGATGGCGTGGGGCTGGAAGTTGTTCTTTCCCTTGCACCACCTGGGTGGGTTTGGGATTTGGGCTACCCAGCAGTTATATATGGAGTGAGTTTCTCTCTCCAAGCATGGTTAAGTATTCTTTACCTCTTCCCCAGAGACAGTACTATGAGCGTGTTCCGTTTCTCTGTCTTTTCCCTTTGTCTCTCGGGCTCCTCGCACTTGCCCCGTGTTGGGCTGGGACTCCCACCTCCCCTGCCCATCTCGGGCTGGCCCATTTTCCAATCTCCCCAGTTTGCACTCACTCACTCAGGTATCTTTGAGGTTCTCTTCTTTCTGGAGTCTGTATTTTCTCCTTCTGCTCTTGCAGATGAGTAATGTCCTTCTCAGTTCGATAGATGGGGCGGAGGAAGTTTACAGAGCTCCCTTCCTCTCCGCCATCTTGGCTCCTCTGTGCATTCCTTAAGAGATGGATATTAACCTATGTGTGCCTCAGCATCTAGGATGAATATTTGGATGAATGATGGAGGGATAGTTAAAGTATACACTGAGAAGGACCAGGTCTTCTAGAGTCCTTTTTGTTTGACTAAGCTTAAGCATATAGCCTTTAAAATGTTAGCAGTAGAAGTAGAGTTGATATTTTTCATAGTTGGTCATCAGAATTGCCTAGGGAAAGGCAGTGGAGCTTAACAAAAGTACAGGCTCCTGTGTTGATTCCCTGAATTGGAATATCTAGAGGAAGACCTGGAATCTTTATTTTTCATAATAGGACCAGTTACAATGCATTTAGTTTGCACTGAACCACATAACCTCTAATTCCCTTTTGACAATAACATCCTTTGGTTCAAGTATTAACCAGCTGATATGGAACTTTTTTTTTTTTTTTACTAAACTCATTCTGTTTTCCCTTTTTGTCATCCTCATTCAGGGTCTGCTGAGCCAGTCGGTGATCTCTTCAGCAGAGAAGTTCCCCTCCCGAGGCTCTAAGTATTTGAGGCTCACACCTGTTCCCCTTGTGGATGGGATGACCTCATCAGCCCTGGTCAATATTAACCCCTTTACTCCAGAGTCCTATAGGAAACAATTCCTTCAATCCAATGCCAAGAGGAAAACCCGAGGAGATCTGTAAGTGTACTGTTGCCTCCGACTTTGGAGAACTGATCTTACTATGGTCAAGTAGAAGGGAGAGTGTGAAAGTAAGATTAGGAACGAGAACTCTATTTGAATGCAGTTGATAACATGTTCACACATCCCCTCCTTCCCAAATGTTAATGTTGGTTTGTGACCTGCTTTTGCCACAGACGTTTTAGCATATCCCCATTCTGAAGTGTAGGGAAGACTAAGCAATAGACTGCTGACTTCTATTAGCAAATTGAATAAGCTATGGAATTGCATTCAGGTGGTCACTTCTGGTTAGTAGTAAGCTAACCCTGGGGAAGGTGTAGCTCACCCTTTAAGGAGAATACCACTGCTTCAAGTCTAGCTTGTGTGACTCAGATATGAGTCTTCTCTGCAGGTGATGACACATTGGTTAATGAGAAAAAGATAGTGTCACTTCTGGAGGTGCCAAGAATGGAAAGCCCAACCACATGCTCCACAGGGCCACTGAGTGCTAGAAATTGTCCAATAAGGATTGTGTGGATTGCTCAGGGACATTTCTTTACCATGTCTCTTCAATGGTGCTTTTTTACAGAATGGAAGTGCCTCTAAAATGGGCCAGTCATTGTGTTCATATGTATTCATCTAAATAAATGCACAGCTAATCATGTGAAGTATGCAGAGCATTCAATATTAGGTTGAGTTGTTTCTTTTGGAATCAGCAACTCTATTAACCAGTTTTGTGGCCAGAATAGGTTTTCTCTATACTATCTCCTGGATCTTAAGTAAATAGGACTTTAGCACAAGTACCAGGTCTACTTTTATTACCCAGAACTGGATTTAGCTCTTGAGGATTCTTTGCAAACCATCAGAACTAATGGATTCATCTCTCACTGCAGCTAGCCATCAGAACAAATGGATTCACCTCTCACTGTGGCAGTCAGAAAAGACCATTAATTTGAATTTCCTGCAATGAAAGTGGGGATACTCGAGTAACAGCTCTTAGTGCTTCTGCAAGAGTACTTTTCTCCCTTCCTAATAGTGGTGTTATTATTTTATGAAGTATTAGAATGCAATATTAAGCTTAAGTCACAAAGGTCCAGCATCAGTTTCTTTCCATGAGTGTCCTGTCATCCCCCTTTTGCCATTTCTACCCTGTACTTCTGCAGAAGAAAAGTCTAGAGCTGGCTGATGTAGAAACTGAAATCTTGCTTAGAGATCCCAAATCCTCAAACCAAAGAGAAGGTCTGTCAGAGACTTCAGCTTCCTGTAAAGTCACTGACAGTCCCTTAGCCAGCCTGAGAGCTTATTCTGCTACACTGATTGTCTGCCTGAGAACCTCGTGCAAAGCCGGGTTCTGGTGAGCTGGGTGTTGGGGGGAAGCGAGGCAGGGAAGTGTGCGCAGTTCCCCGTGTTCTGTGCGCTCTCAGCTCCACTGCTCAGTGCTGCTCTGTTTTCCTAGAACTCCACTCCTGCCCTCAGCAGATTCCTGCTCATTCTTGGAAACTTCGTTTAGAAACTCATTCTCTTTTGGGAAAGGCTTTTACTCTTGAAATCATAATTTGGGTGCTGCCTCTAATATCCCTTAATGTCTTGTTCTTATTCTTTCCTAGTGTCTTACAGTGAAATTTTCCATTTATCCCTGTCCCCAAATATAAACTGAAGGGGAGAAGGAATGGTCTTATGCACTCTTACAGCCCCAGAACCTAGTACAGTATCAAGCTCTATACTGCTAACCCTACACTGATACCACTTCTTTTTGTTGTTCTTTTAAGTGAGGAAGCTGGTCCAGGGGAAGGCGATGTAGACCCAGGGCTGCCTGCCAAGGTGAGCACAGTCCTCTGTTCCCGCTGTCATGACTTGGTCACTTTGTCCTATCGCGCCTCTCTCTCTCTCTCTCTCTCTCTCTCTCTCTCTCTCTCTCTCTCTCTCCCCCTACCCCCAACTTTGTAGATTTACAAATGTGTCTTGCAACTGAATTTATCTGCACGCTCATCAGGGTCTGTATTCTTTGCTAGTTATTACTTTATCAGACAGTGTCTGACCTGCATATTGCTGAATCATTACCTTGGAGTGTTTTAAATTAATGGCCACTGCTTCTATCTTTGATTTTGGGGGAAAATTCTATATTTGTGGGGTTAGAGAACTGAAGGGAAAATTCAAGATATTTAAGGCCCCCAAATGGAAAAACAGGACAGAGAAAAATGGCATAAAGTTGGAAGTTTAAATGTAAAATTTTAGCTCTTAAAAGTGTCCGTATGCATTGATTTTTTAAAGTGTTCACAATCTTTGTAGCACCCCTCATTTGATAACCTAGCCTCAGAAATTAATACTATAAATATTATCACCAGAGATATGTACTGCAGCCTTAACTGTAATAGCAAAAAAATCCACAAAAAACCCAAAAACCCTACTAAATGTCCAATAATTAAAAAATGGCCAAGTAAATTACAATCCACAGTGGAATTTTAAATTGCCATTATGATGTTTATAATATGACAGCATGCCTATGTTCAGTATTCAGCATATAAAAGCGGGAGGGCTTGAGGTTTGGGGCTGATGTGGATGGTAAGCTGGCTTATTTTGGTCTCTGAGATGAGGCTGGGAAGGTGTAGTGGGCGAGCAATTGGTAGAAGGCTTTTAGGCCTCTGACCAGAAGTTTGGCTTCCTTGTGGGAGATAATTAGGTGTGTCTGATTCTACGGTATCATTTTGCAAAAATGATTACTATTTTTTTATTAAAAAATTTGTTACTATTCGAAGCAATGGAGAGAGGGCTGTGGGAAACTCCAGGCATGGAAAAAACAGAACTTGAGATTGGCCAAGGGCAATGAAAATTCTAGATCTTGCTAACGAACACTGACTGATTGGTATCAGATGTTGAAATGAAGAGGTAGAAAGAGTCAAGATGGCTTAAACTCAAAGCTAGATGAAAAGATTCTTGCTAATGGGGACATTGAGAAATGATGACTTCGTGGAAATCAGTTTGGATTGAGAGTCATATAAATTTGTGGAGATTTCTGTCATCTTAGCTACCCTTTACTGAGAATTTACAGTGTGTTTGTCCTTGAATGAAGTTACGCACATGTGCACACACGCACGTTTTCTCGTGTGATACTTAAAAGAACCCAGAGGAGTAATTGCTATCATGCTCCCTTTACATTAGATGAGAAACCGAATAAAGGAGTTCAGTGATGTGTCTAGGGTTATTTACTAGCTGGGCAATGGGTGACATTGCTAGTTAGCCAACAAGCTGAGGTCACAGCGATACTTGAGCTATACCTAGGCTGGTAAGCTGAGATAATCAATTTGATAATTTTGTTCTCCAGACTAAGATTTTTGAGGAGGCGAATTGAACACAAATAAGCTTATTTAACTTGAAATGAAAACATTAGCATCCAGAGTGTGAGACAAATAGACAGGAGTCAGAGGGTGGTGTCCTTCCCCCCCGCCCCCACTTAAAATGTTCTACCCACATCCCAGCCATTCTTTCAGCTGAGGACAATAGCTCTTGCTATGAGCAGGCATGTCACCTCTAAAAACATATTCAGAAGAGGAATATCCCAGACAAAAGAAATTACATAGAAAAAGGCTTAACCTATTAAAAAATGCCAGTATATCACTCAGGTGGAATTTAAGATTCAAAACAGATGAACATAAGGGAAGGTAAGCAAAAGTAATATAAAAACAGGGAGGGAGACAAAACATAAGAGACTCAAATACAGAGAGCAAACAGGGTTGTAGAGGGATTGTGGGTGGGGGGATGGGCTAAATGGGCAAGGGGCATTACAGAGGACCCTTGATGGCGGCACCTCGGTGGCTCAAGTCAGTTAAGCATCCAACTTCAGCTCAGGTCATGATCTTGCAGTTTGTGAGTTCAAGCCCTGTGTTGGGCTCTGTGCTGACAGCTCAGAGCCTGGAGTCTGCTTCAGATTCTGTGTCTCTCCCCTCTCTGCTCTGTCTCTCGATAATAAATAAATGTTATAAAATTTTTTTAAATGAAAAGAAGACACCTGAGGGGATGAGCACCGGGTGTTATATATAGGGGATGAATCGCTGGGATGTACTCCTGAAGTCATTATCGTACTATATGTTAACTAACTTTGATGTAAATTCTGTGTTTCCTTCTCTTTCAGCCCCTCCCACTCTTGAGCTCTGTCTCTCTCTGTCTCAAAAGTAAATAAATGTTATAAAAAAATAGTGACACAGACTCCAATAGATTTGCTTTGAAAGTCTTTCTGAAAACTTAGAGAAATTTAGGAATATACCTTAAATTTATTGCTCATAATATGTTAAAAAGAATTATTTTAATTTTTAATAAAATATTTCAGAGATGTGTTCTACGAGAAACTAACATGGCTTCCCGCTATGAAAAAGAATTTTTGGAGGTAGAAAAAATTGGAGTTGGTGAATTTGGTACAGTACACAAGTGTATTAAGAGGCTGGATGGATGTGTTTATGCAATAAAACGTTCCATGAAACCTTTTGCAGGATCATCAAGTGAGTAAGTACCTTTGAAATGTACTGGAAGTACAAACTTGGATTTGGAAAGTTGTTTCTTGGTAAAACATTTCATTTTGTTTTTGTTTGTGTGTTTGTTTATAGACAGAGGCAGCATGAGTAGGGGAAGGGAAGAGAGAGGCTAGACAGAGAATCCTAAACAGGCTCCAGGTTGCCAGCACAGAGCCCCAGGAGATCACGACCTGAGTTGAAACCAAGAATCGGACACTTAACTGACTGAGCCATCTAGGCACCCCAGAACATTTTAAATAATGGCACTGACATTGAAAACATACCCGTTGCTACCCCTCCATTGAATATGGTCTCACATTTATAGCTTTTCTGAATTTTCCAAGTCTGAGATAAGTTATTTCCTAAAACATACCATGATCATTTGGGAACAATCATGTTGTGTTTCTTCATTGTTCTTGAGGCTTTTACCACTGGTCTTCCTGCTTTTGCTTTAATGAATACGTTTTATGGAATGATTCTCTTCCTTTTTCATTCATTAGAAATATTGCCAATTAGGAAGTTAATGTTAACTCACCAGTTATCTCCACTTTGTATTAATAATGAATTCATTACTGAATTCATAATGACTATTGAAATCAATGTTTTGAAGACCACAAGTGAGGAGAAATGAAGAAAAAATTTGTTCTCAGAACTAATTGTTCAATAGTTCCTCTTTTAAAAGGGAAACACTTATTTTCAGATTCAGCCAATGGTTTTTGTGAACTGTGAGGATGTAATGCTCAATTTGCTAAATGTGAAATTAGGGACCTTCGAATTCTTCATTTTTATACTGAAATTCATTAAGTACTACATTCTACTTTTTTGTGTTGGATTTCCTATTCCATAATGAATATGAATGACAGTCCCTAGACTGTAGTCCCTGTGACTGTGTCATACTGGTTGAGCATAATATTGACTCCAGTGACTGCCTGGTCTTCACAGAGGAGATAGAGGACTCATCACAGTATCCTCCAAGTCTATGGTGGCTCTCTTGTTAAGCCCATCAACATACTTTTTAAATTGTGATACAGTGAAATTAAGACTTGAAAAATGTCTACCATTAATAAAGTAACAAACTAAAACTCCTCTTTATGTATGGCATGTTCAATGAAAAAAAAAAACATGGATTTTGGTACCAGGATGACCAAGTTTTGGGTCTTAGGTCTACTATCACCATCTTGACTTTGGGCCAGTCACTGAGCTTTCTAAAGCCTTAATCTTTCCCATTATATCTTACTGAGTAGTTATGAAAATTAAATGAAGTAAAATAGTAAGCAAGTAGTGAGCACTCAATAAAGTTCTGCCACTGTTAATAATGCCTCATATCACAGAGCGATTAGGTGGCTCAGTCAGTTAAACATCCGACTTCAGCTCAGATCGTGATCTTCACACTTTGTGGGTTCAAGCCCCCTGTTGAGCTCTGTGCTCACAGTGCAGAGCCTGGAAGAAGCCTGCTTTGGATTCTGTGTCTCCCTCTCTCTCTGCCCCTCCCCTGCTTCCTCTGTCTCTCTGTCTGTCTGTCTCCCTCTCTTAAAAATAAACATTGAAAATGATAATGCCTCATACCTTGTCTCTAAAAAATTTGCATATTGATTCATTTTTTTCTTGATGCTTTTCTGTCTGTTAGGAGTTTGGCTTTGCGTGAAGTTTATGCTCATGCAGTACTTGGGCATCACCCCCATGTGGTACGTTACTACTCTGCATGGGCAGAAGATGACCACATGATCATTCAGAATGAATACTGCGACGGTAAGTATGTGGACTAATAGCAGTGGAGAGGGAGAACTTTTAGGTCCTCAGGAAAAAAAACCTTTGTTTCCCCTTGTAGTTTACGCCTTACAGTCCTACCTAAAGGGTCTGTACTACGGTTTTGCTTGGAAGCAGAGAGCTGGAGACATGGAGTTGCATTGAAAAGGAATTTCAGGTTTATGCTATTCCACATTTTTTTCAGAACTGATGTGTGGCTGATACATAGAAGCTACTAATCCCCTCATACTTTGCTCAATACTGAGAAAACTTCTAGTCTGGTGGTTTGAATGGTAAAGCACCCCCCGCTTTACCATTGGTAGTCTTTACCATTTTTGGGGAATGGTGGTAAATGTATACAGTCGACTTTTGATCAATGTTCAAATGGATTCCTGAATTGGGGGATTATAACCTTTTGAGGTTTTGTGTTCTCACCAGAGTTAGGGCATGGGGTGAGTGCTGGGAATGAAATGCAGTGACTTCAGATTATTCTAGCAGTTTTTTCAGGGCCGTACATATACAAATAACTGGCCAAACTTTTTTCCTGGGCTCCCTAAATCGCAAAATGTAGTCATTTGGTCGAACACATTTTTAATTTATGATTAAGGGGGTGACACAGCAGTATTGTTACATATTATTCTCAGAAATATTTTTCATCAAAATGTTCAGTGGTAAAACAGGAAAATGGTCCTAAATTAAATAGAAGCTTGCTGTCCTTTTACGAGTGGTGATCTTTATTCTGGCCATGGTGATACTGGATAATGGCACCCCTCCCAAACCGACCCCCATAACATGTGCATCCATGCTGAAGTTTCTCTAACAGCACAGTCTTTGAGTAATTTTAGTAGCCACCAGATAGCCCTGAGTGTGTAAGCACAGCCTGACTTCTGAGGACAGTGACAACGCGTTATCATTCTATCTACAAGTAGGTTAAGTAAACAGTGTTATGAAACAGTAGAAACACAGAAAATGAATCACATATGATGCAAAATAATGCTTTGGCATTTCCCTTATTGTTTCCTTAGAATCTGATTTCCTTGTAGTGTTAACTATGAACTTTTTTTTCTCTCCCTCTAATAAGCTCACCTAAATCCTTCTTCCTAATAGGCTCTTTAGGATAAAAAATGGACCCTTTCCTTGTGATTGAGAAGTTGAAACTTTTCCTAACCTTCTTTTCCTAATTCCTCCTTATAGTAACCTGACATTCCCTATTCTTCCCCTTCCCATCCCCCAAGATTGGTTTTATTTTCATGACTTTCAGCTACTAACAAAGATAATATCAAGTCATAAAAGTTAACCAAGAAAGTCAAACAAAACAAATTTAACCGGATTTAGGGCATTGTAAAGATTTCAAATGCTCAAAAAGAAAAAGATGGAGTGGTGGGTCCTGTTACAAGTCCATCTTCTTGTTCGTTGCAACATTTGAACACCTTCTTACAGGCATGTCATTCTATTAGGTTCTAGGGTGAGCTATACTATAAAGGGAGATAAGATATGTCCTTCCAGGAGCTTTGTTCCACTTGCTCAGTTACAGTGCATACACATGAGACAATTCGGTGCAAAACCAGATGGTGCAGCTATGGATAAAAAGCATTCAGAGAAGACTAATGTGAGCAAGAGGCAACACAGTGTGGTGGAATGGGCCTGGGCTTTAATGTCAGGCAGAAGTGGGGCTAAAACCCAGGCCTGCTGCACACCAGTTATGTGATCCCTGGGGAGTCAATCCTGCTGAGTAAAGAGATAGTAATACTTCCTATCTCTTAAGTAGATATTACTATTTCTCAAAATAGGAACAATCTATGTCAAATGCTCCCATGGTGTCAATACCTGATACAGAGTAAGAACTCAGTAACAGTTGTATTAGAGTAGCCCAAGAAAATCTCATAAAGGAGGTAAGACTTGAAAGATGCCTTGCAGAAGGATTACCAGAGTTTAAGGTAGAAGAGAGAAGACCCCTATTAGAGGAATAGCTAGCAGGCACAGAACATGGTGTTGGGAATGGGTCTGACCTAGCGGACGGTAAGGACTGAGATGACCCTGTAACAGGAAATAGGATCAGCAAAGTCAAGTGTGGGAGGTGTACAGAGGGTTTTTGGATGTTTCCAGGCAGTAGATTTTGAAAAAGATGTGATAGATTCGGAGGAATCATGGTCTGTTTGCCATGGTGGTCCACTAACTTCACTGCGTCCTTGCCAAGTAAAATGTGATTCTGATTTATCCAAATGTAATTCACATACATGGCTTTCACATGTGAAGTGACCACAGGAAATAAAGCATGGCCTTATACTCGTCTTGTTTGTAGTTATGGATAATCCATGTTCAGACTTTGCCCTGTGGCTCTAAATAAAGGAGAGTTAAGTCCAAAGTATTTATAAGGTAGGAGAGTAGCCAGTGCCTGATTCCTTATACTCCTTCCTCCCTCAGTCCTCTATCTCTCCCTCTTTCTCATCTCTTCCTCCTCATGCCTGCCCCCTTTTTCCCTGTACTCCCAGCCTGTCAAAGCAGTCGGGCTAGAACATGCAGAGTTATGGTTTGACTCAGATGATAAATTAGATGGCTTAGATAACTTACATTATAACTAGTAGAGACCAGCAGTTCACTGATTTCCCCTACTGTCCCTCCGGAGCTCTACACCAATCAAATGTTCCTTCCTCTGCCCTCACCCTTGCCAAGATCCTCTACACGTCACCTCTGGATCAGCCTCTGAAATCTGCAGGCTTTCCAGCAGTAGATCAATTGCACAACCACCGGGATTCCAAACAATTCAGGACTGAGCGATCAACGCTTTCCCTAGAGGCAGCATTTTCTCGTGACGCCTTCTGTCACTGAACTTTTACAGCGCATGCTCCCCTTGTTCTAGCGATGTGGCATCCAGAAGTCTGCACCATTGGTGCAACACCATGTATCGGTTACATTTTCCCACCAAACAAGGAATAACTTTACCAGCAGGAAAATATGCTTGTGTTGGAGAGAGCAACATAAAATCAAGATTCTGAGAATACAAATATAGGGATAGGATGTCCTATAGGTCTGCTGTTTACATTTTAGTGTTGGAAGCCGTTTGCTATTTGTTTTAGTGTCTGTCAGGCCTCATAAGCAGACAGAAAAAACCTAGATCTATTTTTCTTAAGTTTCCTTTTTCCTCTGCTAAGTGGGGAAAGTATATTTTATCTAAAGAAGAGAATTCGGCAACTCATCTCACAAAGATGGTTTGAGAAGAGCTGTCAGGAGCTGGTCGTTGCCTCTTAAGGGCACAATCCTGGCAGTTACAGCATCATCTCCAGGTGGCGTCTTGGGTTATGGAGTTCAGGCTCCAGGATCACTGAGATTAGGAGGGATGAAGTTTATAATACATTCAGTAATGCTCTGTCTATCCACACAGACTTCCTTTAATACTGTTTGGCCAAGAAGAGTTAATTATGTTCCTCAATAAGAGGGAGACCATGGGCTTTAGCTGTAGCAAAATAAAGATATTCTAACACTTTTGCGTAAATGTTTTTCAGTAACTTTTACTATTGTTAATTATTGCTTGGCTAACTTTAATATTACCTGCAGGGCTTCTAAGTAACTAAAAGTGCTGGTAGTACTGGTCTACTTACCCTTCCTAAATACCCATAGCCCTTCAAAAATCAGCAACATCTCTGCTCATAATCTAGAAGACCATATTAAAGGATTCCAAGTACCCCTAGGGTGCTTCTTTCTTTCCATGCCTTTTATGGGCCCGTTGTCTCTGTCTTTCCTTTCCCTCTGTTGCCAGGATAGACCTTCCGTTCAGAATATGCAGATTGCATGTGAGCCCTTGAGAAAATGAGGATGGATAAGATGGGGGTCTCAGATGAACACCCAATCTAGTAGGGAAATGAATTCCAGTGGACATGGGGGCCTTGGGTGCAGGCTTCCTACTCCTTGCCACACCTTGCAACTTCATCTGCAAACAGACTTGAGGTGACTTTGTTTTTAAGAAGCTTCATCATATTCTTCCTTTCTATCTACAGTCATCTATAGAACATAGAATCTCTTTTAAAGAAGATTCCTAGAAAAAAAAGGATGCACCCTTTACTCCAGCCCTCTTTGTGTTTATGAAAAGGGCTGAAATTCTTCTTCTGAGCTGAATTATTTTAACATGACAGATCAATCTTTAAACTGAATATTACATAGGATTCTATAAAATATGGATTTTCTAGGAAATACCACTAGCATCTTAGATGCTGCTGTTCTGACACATACGTGAGCACTAACTGCCAGCAAGACCCAGGACTCTCTAATTTGACTGAAGAGGCTGCCAATGAATGCAAATTAGTGAAATAAAGGGTTCAGAAGCATTCTGATACCTTAGGACAGGAGCAAACAAGATCAAGGGGTCACATGAGTCCAGGCCCTATTTTTTACTGATAACAATGATAAATCAAGAGTCTATAGTTGATGACAGAAAATTCTGTGGCTCAAATAGGATTTAGGTGTATATTGAAGTTAAACTTGGAGTCCTTTACATTAAAGTTACTAGTGGCCGATAATTACTAGCTGGACACTGAACTAAACATCAACACCAATAGTAGCTATTTGGCCTTCTGCTTAATAATCAGGTAGCACTTTTAGCATGTTAGTTGGGGCATACTCAAGGCAATGGAACCACATACTGGATACCTGGGGTATGTCATTTTGTTCTTTTTCTTTAAAAGTCCTGTAATTCTTTCCAGTATGTCTGTGGTATAGACAGACAGGGGCCTGATATTACTATGTTATTTAGACAATAATCTAGATTTCCTGAACTGAGCTTATTCAAGAGGAATTTATTGAATGTTTACCATGCTTCCATCTATTAAGATTCATACCTTTTCTCCATTCTGTGGGGGCTGCTCTCTGTTGTTCGTTCCCAGGTGGGAGTTTGCAGACTGCCGTATCTGAAAACATGAAGTGTGGCAATCATTTCCAAGAGCCAAAACTCAAGGACATCCTTCTTCAAATTTCCCTTGGATTGAAGTACATCCACAACTCTGGCATGGTGCACTTGGACATCAAACCTAGTCAGTATGGCTCCCCTCTGCTCCCGCCCCTTTGGCCAGATTTAGTTCTTTCCCCAGTGTGTGACAGTTGGTGCCTGGGTACCTACTAAGTGTTGAAGATGCTGTTTGCTGGCAAAATCACTTTCTTTCATGTGTTTCCCTGAAAATTTTAGTTAAACATCTTTATCCATTTCCCCCCTAGGGCCAGGGGACAGAGAGAGAGAAAAGACTCCTTCCCAGGTAGCAAAGCCGAAGTATTAAAACATTGGCTGCATCCTGAATGTGTTTACTACTGCTATATATATTCTTTCTAATTCAGCACCGACTAAAGTGAACAGAAATTAATGGTTTCGGCACTCAATAGTGTAAAACTCAGGGAAATGTTACCATTTGGGGGGGCTTCTTTCTTGCTTTGAGGCCACCAGTCTCTTCAGAGGATGGGGTGTGTCTGAGGTCAGCTTCACTTAAAATAGGTATTCTTAACTACTGAGCTGTTCAGAATTCCATGGAAGATAAGAAACCTTTGTAGTCTTGTTACACATACTCAGAAGAGGAGGAAAGGAGGGTGGCCAGAATGTCAAATACAGAAAAGACTCTTTGGGGGTAATAAAGCTTAGGAGTCATTTCTTACATCAATTCTGTATTCATTTAGGCAACATCTTCATTTGTCATAAGACGCAAAGTAATTCTCCTGTAGCCCCAGAAGAGATTGAAAATGAAGCTGATTGGTTTCTCTCTGCCAATGTGATGTATAAAATTGGTGAGTCTGCCTTAAACCCTGACCTGTGCATTATCGTCCTATAAAATTTATACTGATGACTCCCATTTATTCCAGGTTTAAAGACATGCTTTTAAAAGGCTTTCTTTCTTTCTTTCTTTCTTTTTCTTAGGTGACTTAGGTCATGTGACATCAATAAGCAAACCGAAAGTAGAGGAGGGAGATAGTCGCTTCCTGGCTAATGAGATTTTACAAGAGGTAAAGATCAGGGAAGCAGGGTGTTTTATAATTCATTGAATCCTTTGACCCTCAAATGAAGGTTCGCAGAGCAAGAAATGAAACGTGTATATTTATAATTAAAATTTACATGATCTCTTTTCCTATTCAGAATTGAGAGTAAGGATAAGAGAGATTTTTCAAAAAAAAAAAAAAGCATGAGCAAAACTGGTTCAATCATGGATTAATCACTATTTTTGCTGTTCTTTATAAAGGTCCTTTACTGTTTCTAGGCTTTCTTAGAATTCCTAAATTAATGAACTCCCTAGTAGAAAGGAAGCCTTTATTGGTTCAACCTACCTTTATCAGGCTATCATCCTTTTGACAGTACCACCAGCTCTGGCGAAATGACCTTTGGTTATTGTCTACCTCCTAGGATGTCTGCAGAGGCAGGGCAAGGAAGGATTTACCTCCTTCCAGGATGATCTTATCTGTGACCAGCTCAGCTCTGCTTGGAGCCTCTTTGAGCCTGACAGAACAAAATGGCACTAAGATAAACTCTCCAGGGCACAGCAGTGTGAATCGGGTGGATTTGCACCATATCCTCTGTCTTCTCTAGAAATAAACCACTAGCCACAGCAGACGTGACCTTGACCATTGTGTCTGGTTAAGCTCCTATCCACTCAGTGAATCTCTCTTAACAGTTATCTTAAGTCTAGACTCAATTCACTTAGCAAACTAACTGGCTTTCCTGTCTTCTGTTTTGAAGGATTATCAGCATCTTCCCAAAGCAGACATATTTGCCTTGGGATTAACCATTGCAGTCGCTGCAGGAGCAGAGTCATTACCCACCAATGGTGCCAAGTGGCATCATATCCGTGAGGGCAAACTTCCGGTCATTCCTCAGGAGCTCTCAGAAGAATTTTGCCGTCTACTCAAGGTGGTATCTCTTATGAGATGAAGAGGAGATAGAAATGTCTATTTTTTAAAAATGTAATGGCAAGGAGGTGGGGAAAGGGGAAAGGAGATGCTGGTAGTGCCATTGGTGGAGGAAAAAAGGAAGCATGATCCCGAAGCCCAGAAAAGACCTAGGATAGATTGAAAGCTTCTCCAGGAAACTTAGAGGATATCATAAGGCCTTTTATATTCTAGTTTAATATCCTGTTACATTTTTTTTCTGCCCTTCCCAACAACCCTGATAAGGTAGGCAATTCAGGAAACCAACGCTCAGAGCAGTTCCTGGACTTGTATTCTTACCTTTGATAATGGATTAACTCTAAAATCAAACCTCATCTTTTTGCTCTTATTTTAGAGTTTTAACTATTGTCATTGGTAGTGGTGATACTATGAAAAAAATTTGAATTTTGAGTATATAGAAGAAGACATAAGCTACTTTATTGATGAATAATGGGCATCACCACCAATCATATGCACTATTGGAAAAAGGCATAGTGTCAGTTCAGGAATTTATCTGTTACTTGAACTCAGTGGTATCTGAGAAGTTGTGGGGACAAGGAAAGGAAGCTCTTATGTTGAAACAGAGGTACAAAAAATACACTGTTGAGAAACTTAGAATTATACTAGGAAAACAAAATGTATACTTAAAATTTACTTCATGGCTTAAAGAACAGGATTGGTTAGAATTCCTAAAACAGCTTTAGAGACCTCTACTCTCGGGGATTAAATTTGAGTTTCATAGTTTGCCTGAAAACTTGAAATTTAGTTATAAAGTGTCCTTCCTTGCTCACAGTGGACTTTAGTGCATTGCCTAATCATCTATTTTCATGTGTAAACTGCTCTTAGATTTAGTTGATACATACTGAATACTTCTGTGCTGGCTCAGTGTGCTAATAATACATGTATGTTAATTCATGTAATTCTCACAATACTGCAGTAGGTGAATATTGTTCTTCCAAATATCAAAAAATGGAAAAGGAGCTTCTGCAAAGTTAAGTCATCTGCTCAAGGCTACTTAGTAAATGGAGGAGCTGGCTCTGAACATTGGTCCGCAAATGGAAGGTTCAATGTTTTCTCCTTTATACAACATTGCTAACTGCTGTAAATAATTAGCTATTTTCTACTGTATTTAAGCCATGTTAGGTTACAGACACCCTTTACCTGAAGATGAATGCTGTGGGAATACTGTCATGGTGGGGTAGCCTTAGTTTTAAGTGAAAAGGAGTATGTTGTTGTAGAAAGCAAACTGAACTAGGAGTTGGGTGATCTGGATTTTAGTCTTGATCCTGTCAATAACTCGAACAAGCCACTTATTATCTCAGGATCTCAGTGTCTTCCATTTAAAATTAAGGCATTAGACTAGTTAAGCACCCAACCAGCTCTAAGATAGGATACTTAAAGGCAAGTCAAAGGTGTGGATGACTGATGCCAGAGTCTAGGGAAGATGCTCCCATCCTTGGTGGATTAAGTTTTCACTTCTTTCTTCCCCCACAAAGTTAAAAGCAGAGTTTCACAAAGCTCCCCAGCAGAGGCTGGGGTGGAGCTGGCTTGGGTGGGGAGATTCTCCAGGCAGTGAAGCTTCTATTTCCTTCCGTTTGGTCCAATGTCAACAGAACATGATCCACCGTGACCCAAGGGAGAGACCTTCTGCAGCAGCTCTGGCCAGAAGTCGAGTTCTCCGGCCCTCCCTTAGGAAAGCAGAAGAACTCCAGCATCAGCTTAACCTGGAAAAGTTCAAGACAGCCGCACTGGAAAGGTAGAGGTTATTTTGAGTAAGCTCTAGGCCCAATGTGGGGCTTGAACTCACAACCCTGAGATCAAGATTTGCACAGGCACCCCTGGAAACATAGATTTTGGATGCTTGAGTTTAGGAAGACTCTATTTATGTACTATTTACAGTGATACGACTGGTCTGGTGTGTCTTCTCTGTGGACTCAAGTGGAACCCAACATTAGAATATAAAGGCTCCTCTTCACAAAGATATTAGCAGCATGAAGCCCTTTGTAGCATGGGGCTGGGAGACTCTGTGATTAGACTCCTCGAGAGAGAAAATTCTCATTAATGCAAAGGAAGCAAAGTGAGGAATATGAGGAAATACAACCAGCAAAGAACCCTTAGTGGGATTCTGTGTGACAACAGGGTTCAACTAACTGGTGAATGATCATCCAGTGAAAGATACCTATAGTTAAAGTTGGAAGAGAGCCATGTAAGAAATCCATTACATTTCAAAAGCAGGTAGGCATGCTGTCTTGGTACGTGTTTAGAAGAAGAGGTATTTTTCCAATCCAAATAAAGCAGTCTGATCACGTGTTCATGTAAGCTTGTATTCACACATGCATTCATTAGTAAATCTATTCTTTCATTAAACAAATGGGAATTAATTAATTAGACAGGATAGGGTTGGTATAAAGGTCAGGGACTGCTGTTTGAACAGAGTTCTGAAGGCATTTTTAAGTGGATTATTACATACACTATGCACTGCTGGAAATATAAAAAATGAAAAACGGTCCTTGTTTAAAATAAACTTAGAAGTCCAACTTCTTTTGGATATACAATCCATCTTGAAATGATTAGACTAAAAAGTCCCCCAAATGATTTTTCTGGCAATGAGTTGTGGAGACACCAAGCCTTTAGTCAGGGACTCTTCCCAGGGATTCTTTCTAATCAGCAACTTGACATTATCTTGCTCTAGTTTTGGATCCTATTTTCCCATCTAATAAACAAAATAAAAATACTTATATTCCTATAATATACATACATATACATACACACATATATGTTTGTATTATGTATGTAAGTGTAGTGTGCACATTCTGTGAAACCAACTGAGGAGGCACAGGTGACTGTCATTAGACATCACGGTAATGGGGACCTACCACAGAGATGAGTCAGATACCTTCTTAAAGTTGTCTAGACCCAGGATTGGCCAACTTTTCTGGAAAGAGCTAGAGAGTAAATATTATATGCTTTGTGGGCCATATTATCTTTGTTGCAGTGACTCAGCTCTGTTGTAGTCATGTGAAAGCAGCCATAGACAATATGTAAACAAATGGGCATGGCTGAGTTCTAACAAACAGGTGTGGGCCAGCTTTGACCCATGGGTTGTGCTTTGTACACCCCTGCAGCTTTCATATATTGTTGAATTTCATATATGGTGTTTCCTTATTTAACATTTATTTTTTATGTTTTATTTTTTTTCCTTAAAAAAACTGTTTCAATTCCAGTTAGTTAACCTATAGTGTTATATAATAGTTTCAGGTGTACAATGTAAGTAATTTAATACTTCCATACATCACCCTGTGCTCATTCAGACAAGCACACTACTTAACCTCCATCATCTATTTAACCCATTCCCCTACCACCTGATAACTATCAGTTCCCTATATTTAAGAGTCTGTTCCTTGGTTTGTCTCTCTCTCTCTCTCTCTCTCTCTCTCTCTCTCTTTTATTTTTTCCCTTTGCTTCTTTGTTGTGTTTCTTAAATTCCATGAGTGAAATCATATGGTGTTTGTCTCTTTATGACTGACTAATTTTGCTTAGCATTATACCATCGAGCTCCATCCATATCATTGCAAATGGTAAGATTTCATTCTTTTTTATGACTGAGAAATATTCCAGTATATATAACACATCTCCTTTATTCATTCATCTATTGATGGATACTTGGGCTGCTTCCATAATTTGGTTATTGTATATAGTGCTGCTATAAACATAGAGGCCAAGTACCCCTTTGAATTAGTGTTCTTGTATTCTTTGGGTAAATACCTAGTAATGCAATTGCTGACTCATAGGGCACTTCTATTTTTAACTTTTTAAGAAACCTCCATACTGTGTTCCAGAGTGGCTGCACCAGTTTGCATTCCCACCAACAGTTCAAGAAAGTCCCTTCTTCTCCACATCCTCGCCAACATTTGTGTTTCATGTGTTTTTGATTTTAGTTATTCTGGAGGTGTAAGGGGAGGTCTCATTGTAGGTTTGATTTGCATTTCCCTGATGATGAGCATGTTTTCATGAGTCAGCCATTTGGATGTCTTCTTTGGAGAAATGTCTGTTCACATCTTCTGCCCATTTTTAATGGGATTATTTGTTTTTTTTGGGTGCTGATTCCTAATCTTTATATATTTTGGAAATATATAAATCCTTTATCAGATATGTAATTTGCAAATATCTTTTCCCGTCAGTAAGTTGTCTTTCAGTTTTGTAGATTTTTCCCTTCACTGTGCAGATGCTTTTTATTTTGATGAAGTCCTATAGTTTATCTTTGCTTTTGTTTCCTTTGCCCCTGGAGACCTATATGGTAAGAAGTCGCTATGGCCGATGTCAAAGAAGTTACTGCTTGTGTTCTCTTCTAGGATTGTTATGATTTTAGGTCTCACATTTAGGTCTTTAATCTGTTTTGAATTTGTTTTTGTGTATGGTGTAAGAAAGTGGTCCAGTTTCATTCTTTTGCATGTTCTGTTCAGTTTTCCCAAATACCATTTGTTGAAGATACTTTTTCCCATTGGATATTCTCTCCTACTTTGTTGAAGATTAATTGACTATATAATTGTGGGTTTATTTCTGGATTTTCTATTCTATTCCATTGACCTGCATGCCTATTTTTATGCTGGTACCATACTGTTTTAATTGTTATAGCTTTGTAATATAACTTGAAATTTGGAATTGTGATACTTCCAGCTTTGCTTTTCTTTTTCAAGGTTGCTTTCGCTATTTGGGGTCTTCTGTGGTTCCATACAAATCTTAGGATTCTCTGTTCTAGTTCTGTGAAAGATAAAACAATGTGAAAAATGTGAAAAATGTGAAGTATTTAACAATATTTGTTCTTCCAATCCATGAGCTTGGAATGTGTTTCCATTCCTTTATGTTGTCTTCCATTTTGTTCATCAGTGTTTTATAGTTTTCAGAGTAAAGATCTTTCACCTCTTTGGTTAGGTTTATTCCTAGGTATCTTATGGTTTTGATGCAATTGTAAATGGGATCAATTTTTTAATTTCTCTTTTTTGCTTCTTCATTGTTGGTGTATAGAAATGTGACAAATTTCTGCATATTGATTTTGTATCGTGTGACTTTACTGACTTCGTTTATCAGTTCTCACAGGTTTTTTTTTTTTGTTTGTTTGTTTTTGTTTTTTGTTTGTTTTGGTGGAGTCCTTCAGGTTTTCTATATAGAGTATCATGTCAAATGCAAATAGGAAAGTTTTACTTCTTCTTTATGGTTTGGATTCCTTTTATCTCTTTTTGTTGTCTGATTGCTGTGGCTAGGGCTTCCTGTACTATATTAAATAAAAATGGCGAGAGTGGACCTCTTTGTTTTGTTCCTGATCTTAGGGGGAAAGCTCTCAGTTTTTCCCCCATTAAGAATGATGTTAGCTGTGGTTTTTCACTGATGGCCTATATTATGTTGAGATATGTTTCTTCTAAACTTATTTTATTGAGGATTTTTTATCATGAATGGATGTTGTACTTTGTCAAGTGCTTTTTCTGCATTTACTGGAAGGACACTTATCCTTTCTCTTACTGATATGATATGCCTCACTGATTGATTTGCAAATACTGAACCACCCTTACAACCCAGGAATAAATATCACTTGATTGTGGTGAATGATTTTTTAAATGTATTGTTGAATTTGTTTTGCTAATATTTTACTATGAATGTTTGCATCTATGTTAGAGATACTGGCTTGTAGTCCTTTTTTAGTGTTGTCTTTATCTGGTTTTTATTTTAAAAAATTTTAACTATCATTTATACCCCAATCAGTAGGATGTAAGAAACCTAATGTGGGGTGCCTGGGTGGCTCAGTCGGTTGAGCGCCGACTCACTCAGCTCAGGTCACCAACTTGCAGTTTGTGAGTTTAAGCCCTGCACCAGGCTCTGTGTTGACAGCTCGGACCCTGGGGCCTGCCTTGGATTCTGTGTCTCCCTCTCTTTCTGTTTCTTCCCCACTCATGCTCTCTCGCTTGCTCTCTCTCTCTCTCAAAAATAAATAAACATTAAAAAAAGATTAAAAAAAAAAGAAACCTAATTTGCCATGTGTTGTAGCACGTGTGTGCAGGCTATTTTTAAAGATAATCGCAGGAGCTAAGTTTCTATTCCGTGCATAGTTCAGGCTTGTTTCTATAAATACTGAAATAAGAAAGAAAAATCTACATGTTGGTTTTGATCATAAATATCCTCTTTAATTTAGGATCAAGTAATATAGGTTTTTTTTCCCTTTTAATTGCCAGGGAACTGAGAGAAGCTCAGCAGGCCTGTTCCCCCCAAGAAGAGTCCGCTAGCCCTGGGGGCTCTGGGGCTCCCACAGGATCAAGAAGTACCAAACGCCTGGTGGGAGGAAAAAGTGCAAAGTCTTCCAGCTTCACCCATGGGAAATCTTCCCCATGAGAATTCACTTCACACCAGCCCTCCTTCTGCCTTATAGTTTCCAGAAATAGATAATGACTGTGTCAATCTTCTTCTTATAAATGGGAAGACTAACCAACTTGAATGCCCAAAGGTTTCAAAAGCCACTCATGATTTAGCATTCACTGCCAAGATCCTAAAGCTAGTAAGCCTTAGATTAGCGATGGTCCCGGGTACAACGATGGGCAGCCATTTCTCTTCTCTGTTGTATTCCCAAGCCCCCCTCTCTCCACGGTTTGTTCACCTCTCAGGCTCGTTGATGTCTAATGGGAAAGCACGTGTCTCCGAAGTAAAGAAGAGAGAAAAAGGCCGTTGGCACAGCCTGTGGACAAGGCTGTGGTAGCTGACTGCCTCCCAAGGGACAGGGATGCTCCCTGCACACAGAAAGGAGTATAATTTTGTTTTGAGCTGAGGTAACAGCTTATAAGAAAATGTGCATGTTCTTCAACAATGCTTCTCAGGGTAAATTATGGCATTCTTAAAAGAATTCTCAGCCACGTTGAGCAAGTGATTTTCCTGCTCTGTTCTTGAAGGAAGACCGTCACTTTCTCTGGTATTAGACTTATTAAGTAAATGACTTCACCATTCTGTGAGGAAGGTAGAAATAAGACTAGAGAACTTGTAATTTCTGAACTGGCTATTAACTTACGGTACAAAATGCTGGGTAAAGGGTTCAAGGAAAATTTAGTGTGGGTCTCCTTCAAGCTGTTTGCCCTGACCTTCTTGTCACTGTTATGACTGGCTTTGATTTTTCTGGGGGTCACCAATTTCTCCTTGGTTTTTTAATCACACTTTGGCTTTTTTTCCTATGATTTTATCATATTTTAATCCACATTCTTTTCTCTGTATATATTTTTAAAGGAATGGAACACTTGTAAATAAAGGTTTTTATCTTGTCCAAAGCTAAATATGGGTGAAACACTCTTCTTTGTGACATATAATTAACAAAGAGCGAAACATTTCTGTTGGAAATCATTCATGGGTGGACAGGTGAGAGAATCGGTAGGTTGGTAGTAACAGGTCCTGGCTGCAAGGCCCAGCTTTGTGGCCCCAAAGCTAACAGTGGTCAGGCTCTGAGATATAAAATAATGTTGCTCATAAAGCATTGATAGCTTCCAGTGTGTCACATTAATGAAGGCAGCCTGTTAATGGTCTGTAGGCTTTTTTCTTTTTTGCTGCCTTATATCCTTCTTTACTTTCCATTTTAAAAAGCAAATTAAAAAGTTTTAAAAAATTGAATAAACCATCATAGAAATTTGTTCTATTTTGGAGTAGCAATTATTTCCATGCAGTCAAGGGGGGTAAAGTATTCTGTATTGCTCACTGCCGTTTAAAAAAATCTCGTCTTTATTCAAGGTTTTAAAATGGAGTTCATATTTCTTTTGCTTCTCCGACCCCGGCCATATCTCTTGCAGTATATTGCGAGGTCAAGTACAATTTGATTTATTGTGAATATTGTACAATATTATGAAGCATATGCAATGCATAGACCAGACTTCTTCTCAGGCATTGGTAACTAGTACTGTCAAGGTCTACAACCCCTTCTCTACCCTGTTCCTCAGAGCCCATGTTAGCACCTGACTGGCCTAATGACAGACTACTGCTTCCTCTTCCTCTCTCTCTGCGGGTGAGGGGGGGGTAAGGGGGGCGGTTTCCACAGGAGCACAAAGCTACTAAATCAGCAGGTAGCTGCACAGACACTGCTGAGTGGGAGTGGGACTGGGGCTTCACTGGGATGGCGATTTAATCCCTTCCGGTTCAGTTGGAGGTTAAAGTTTACCCCTTGTCTCAGCAAGAAGGTGCATCCTCAGCCTTGAAGTTCTGTTTCTGCGCAGAGATCACAAGATAACCCGGGAACGAATTATCTATCAAATATTAACATCGTTGCACCACCTATATTAAACAAGTTAAATATTTAGGCTACAAATATGCTGCTTTACTCTAGATAATATCGTCCACACTGCCAACAGATAATCTTGGGACTTATGGCTAAAGGAATACTATTGTACTTCGCTAAGCTCTAACATATGTATCAGTTTATAGAAGCAGTTTATCTAAAGCTCTACAAAGATGAACATTGGAAGATAAAGGTCAGCATTTCAGCCTGAATGGTGAAGTTTTGTTTTTTTTATCTCCATATGAACCATAATTTCAATCCTGAATTACATAAAAATTGTCAGGTTGATTTTTAAAAGTATTTTAACAACAAAACATAGCCATAACAACTAATAACAGAAGTGTTGCTAAAATTGCTTTTGAGCCACTTTAAAATAGATGCTAGTAATCCGTTTAGATAGAAAGCGCTGTAATTTTCCAACCATTATGTGAGGCTAGAGAAAAACTGATTTAGAAGCAAAGTGAAAACCTGATTAAAATTTCCCAAAAATGTTTTTCTACAGCAACAGTATTGTCCAAAGTTTCCTATCTGTGATAAAGCATTGCCAGCCCTAATCTTTACCTCTTGATGCTCATAGCTGAGACTTTTTCTAATTTAGAAGGAAAAAAGGCAAGGCCAGAGACAACTTTGTGGACCTGAGCATCTACGGTAGACACTTCTCTTTCTCAGCTAGCTTTGCAAAGCATGGAGCCCTGAATTATTCCACTACTGCCAGCTGTAATGGCAGCTGATTAAAGCCACAGTGCTATCTGTCAATACTTCTCAGTACTGAGGAGGCCCTTTCTGGGTCCCTGGATGGGTGATAAAAATCTCCAGTTACACAAATTGGAGATTCTTGAAGGGGTATCTCTATTACAGAAATGCATTCAGCCATTCTTCCAGGTACCTGATTTTTTGTTGTTTGTTTTTAGTTTTCTAATTTCAGGCTTCTTTGAATATCCTTCTGTATTCTTTCTATTTTTTCTTCCTATTCCTTTGTTCTGGCCTCTGACTAGAACTCTTTTAAAGCGTCTCCTTGATTTAAAGCATGATTTTTTTAATGTAATAGTTTATTGTTGAATTGGTTTCCCTGTAACACCCAGTGCTTCTCCCCACAAGTGCCCCCCACCATGACCATCACCCCCTTCCCTCTCTCCCCCTCCCTCTTCAGTCCATGATTCGTTTTCAGTATTCAATAGTCTCTCCTGATTTGTGTCCCTTCCTCTCTCTATGGTCCTCTGTTAGGTTTCTCCTGTTAGACCTATGAGTGCAAACATATGGCATCTGTCCTTCTCTGCCTGACTTATTTCGCTTAGCATGATTTTTGATAAGATATTCGCGAGGTCCCTGTCCTCTTAGAGCTCACAATCAATGGGGAAAAGAAGGCACCTTCATGGTCATCTAAATTATAACACAAGACAAACTGCGTGCGTAAAGAAAGTGAAACAGGAGAACAAAATAAGGACTTTGAATAGAAAAGTTTTAAAGTATGGAGAAGGACATTTCAGATACTGAGGACGGTGAGAGCAAAGCAATGCTGGAGGATTTGCTCTAGGAAAGTAGGATCTAGTTGAAAACAAGAAAATCCTTTAGCTCCATTCTTCCACAAGATTATGTATTTTGTACATTTTAATGTCTTTTCTTGTCAAGAAAAAGGAAAGTAGCAGCACTTGCAACTGTTCCAACAGTCTAAGGAGCACATGTATGGTAAATCCTGTGTGAGGACTGAGATTAACTTAACATGCTATTTATGTAGATTGAGATGTTATTTATAAAGTTAGGAGTTTGCCCAAGGCTGTCTGTTTTCAATTAGTGTGCTGCTTTCTGCTTTTTTTTTTCTTTTTAAAGTTTGTTTATTTTGGGGCCTGGGTGGCTCAGTCGGTTAAGCGTCTGGCTTCGGCTCTGATCATGATCTCACGGTTCATGGGTTCGAGCCCCGCATCGGGCTCTGTGCTGACTGCTAGCTCAAAGCCTGGAGCCTGCTTCCGATTCTGTGTCTCCCTCTCTCTCTGCCCCTCCCCTGCTTGCACTGCCTCTCTCTGTCTCTCAAAAATAAATGAAAAACATTTAAAGAAATTTATTTGGAGAGAGAGCATGCTAGTGTACACAGAAGAGGGACAGAGAGACAGGGAGAGAGAGAATCCCAATCAGGCTCCATACTGCCTCAAAGCAGGGCTCAAACTCATGAAATGTGAGATCATGACCTGAGCCCAAATTAAGAGCTGGATGCTTAACCGACTGAGCCACCCAGGTGTCCCTTCTGCTTTTTTATTTTAAACAACTTTTCCATACTTCTTACTCAAAAGTATGTGCAAATAGATAGAAGGAGAGGTCAGTGGAATAATGAAAAACTTACAGGGCTAAGTGAGTAGATATGGACCAATGTATGTACGTGATCAGGGAGAAGTTTTTGAAGATGATTCCAAAGTTCAAGTCTGGGAGAATGCTGGTACCATTAAAATAAACAAATAGCTTGGAAGGGAAAAAATGGCTTTGGAGGAAAGGATAAATTTAGGTTTTCACTGACTCAACAATTCAAGTAATGTAAAGATTTTTGAACAGGAAATCATTGGAAGGCACTGACAGTAGTAACCTAGCTGGTGGGGTACAGGATGATCAATATCTGTGCAAGGCCCAAAGGGAGTACAACATGCTGTTTCAGGAGCTAAACATTGAACTAAAATGGTAAAAAGGTAAAATGGCAGATAAGCATCTAGAATATACCAACTAGTAAGCCAGACTTTTAGGAGTGGGTTTAGGTGTCCATTGGAAACCATGTGAAGTAGTTCATATTTTCTCCTTTAAGGGCAAAAATGGTCAATGGAGGTTTTTAAGTAGGATCCCAAGAAGGCAATTTGCTTGTTGGAATGATCTGGAGGTTACCTTCATTTTCTAGAAGCTGGACGGTACCAGGACCAGCAGAAGAGAGGCCTGTGTCCTACAGTCTGTGGGGCCCCCATAAACTTTTCCTAAGCAGCGCCAAGATTAGAGTGAATGAGGCAAAATTTAAGGGGTGCTAAGAAACACAGCAATCAAGATCAAGGACACTTTAATGCAATATTTAAAAAATGTTAAAATTAGTGAAAAAATCTACAATGAACAAAATATCAGAATTTTAAAAACCACAAGATCAGTAAGCAGTAGTTTAACTAAAACTAAGTTTGCAACTTGGTCAAGAAAAATGGTAAGACATGGCAATTCCTGCAATTCAAAGATAAGCAAAGAAGTAGATTTTGTAAATATTATTGATCAATTTACTTCTATTAAAGTCAGGAAAGTGAAGCTACAGTAACTTCTGTTTTTGGTATAAATAAAATATTTAAACTTTAAATAATTTTGTGAGTTTTAACATATCTACTCTTCAAATTTTCCATATTTCTTCAAGAACTTTAATGTTCTGGGATTTTTTAAAAAAATATGTAAAAACGTGTATCAGCGCACACACTTTTTCTCGTGCCTCAGAACCAATGTGGCTCAGGTCTTGTGCTTAATTAAAATTTTGACTTTTTTGTTCATCACAGATTTTTTGCACTAGTTTTGTCTTCTTAAAACATTATTTTGATGGCCAAGTTTTGGGCACCCCCTTAAGTTTTCGCTCTCAGCTCCTGTCCTATTATCCTTTTCTGGTTTCCTTACTGCTTTATCAGACCTGGACGTTTCCAGTCTTTCCCAGGGACAAGCCACCCTTTGTTTCGTCTTCCTCGCCCTCTCCTGGTCCAAGATGGGAAGCTTGGCAAATAATTTCATTTCATTAGAAACTTGAAATCAACTCCACTCACCACTCGGCGGCGGCGTTGCTTCTCTGCTCCCGCCCAGGGAAAAAAATTCCCGGAACTACCGCATTAAGGAGCGGCGCTAGCCGGAGCATTTCTACAGACGCACACCACAGACCTTCCGTTTTCCTAATCCTCTCGCGATGCTTGCCTCCCTTCTGTAGCCGGAAGTGATCGCCTATTTCGAAGCTAGTTCGAGCTAGCGCCTCAGGTGAGGGAGGAGGGAGCCGCGAGTTCTTTGCTAGGTGTGCGTGCCGCTCTGTGTGGGTAGGGAGGTGGTGCTGTGTCGGTGTCTTGGTTTTTCTCTTCCCGCCCGTGCGGAGGACTTTAAGGTTTTCTGTCCCCTCCCTGTCCCTTTTCGTTGTTGGTTGGGAGCACCACCATTGAGAGAGGGCCCTCTCCCATCCCGGCGGTGGGGCCTAGGAGCCCAGGGATCTCCTTGGTCTTTGCTAAGGAGTTTGGAGGCAGTAATTTTTACAGCAGCAAGTTTCAGATTTAAGTCCCTTGGTGACGTTCTCATACTTACTGAGCCCTCACTGTGTGTTAGGAACTACTTTAGGAGTATTGGATGTGGCAGTGAATAAATAAGACAAAACTCCCTGCCCTAAGGGGGCTTGCAATTTAAAGAAATTTGAGAAGACAGTGGAATGCAAATGGGAATAAATCAAAGTATTTCCTGTATGGGTTGGAGGGAGAGGAAGCTAAGGGGAATTAAAAAAAGACAAAAAGCGTTTGGGGGGTTGGGGTAGTCCTAAAAATATGCAGGGATCTTGATGTTTATGATCACAAGAGGGACCGCATGCAAATTATGAATGCAGATAGGCATTTAGGATTAGTGAATTTGTGCTTTTGCTATAAGATCCATTTATTTCTCTCTCTTTTTCTCTTCCTCTTTTTTATTTTTTTATTTTTCAGGGCAAGACCAAAGACTAGGCTGTAAGAAAAGCAAATAGAAGCCATGTTTCGGAGACCTGTATTACAGGTAATCGCTTTTCCTTCTTAGTGTTGAGATGAGTTATTATCAACCATAGTGTAGTGATCAGCTGTCTTCAGTCTTTTGACTGCAGAGGCAAAAGACCATTGAGCCCACCCACTTTATATGTACCCCTTTGATAGAATTGGGGACAGGTTTTACTTGTATAAATAATGTTCACTAAAACAATAAAAAATTCCCATTAGTATATAATGGGAGTCATGATTTTTAAAAATATGCTTTTAAAAATATGCATTTAGATCACTTAGGGAGCATTTAATGTCTTCAGTGATCTAGAGACTCTGGGGATCATTTCCAGCATTTCCCTATAAGGCATGCGTTTCCTTTTTTGACCAGCTACCTCCTGTTGACAGCATTCCACCCCCCATCTCCCTACACTGACGAGTGCAGCTCATGTCACTACATCACCACAGATGTACTCTGTCCACAGTTCCTTCTCATTCTACCAGTCTGACTTCCCATTTCTCCAGACATTTCAGCCAGCCTTCAGCCAGCCGGGACTACCCATTTTCTCCACTTAACCACATTTGGGCTCCAACTTTTTAGATTCTTTATAACCCCTCTTTTATTCCCCATCCTGTGAAGACTAAGGAAATCTGTTCTTGTTCTTCTGTGAAACCTGTTCTTCTCCCCTCAGTCTGCTGTAGATTGGACCCTATATTCTTGGATCCCCACGTTAACTATACATACTTTTAACAGTGTGTTGAAATGTGAAACAGAAATGTTAATAAATGTCTTAATAACTACCATATAAAGAAATCTTTAAAACCAGATGTAAAAGAGTTAGAAGTTTAATTTTAAACATTATCCAAGTTAATTCTATTACCTATTTCTGCTTTGTAGTAGGTCTTAATTTTTGCATGCCCAAAATGAGACAAACTATTCTATAAAATATATTATTCTGTAAGACCTCTGGCTCATCCGAGTACTTCAATTGGTACATTTCTTTCTTTTTTTTTTTAATTTAAAAAAAAATTTTTTTTTTAATTTTTGAGAGAGAGAGAGAGAGAGAGAGAGACAGCATGAGCAGGGGAGGGTCAGAGAGAGAGGGAGACACAGAATCTGAAGACAGGCCCTAGGCTCTGAACTAGCTGTCAGCACAGAGCCTGACGTGGGGCTTGAACCCACGAATTTGAGACCATGACCTGAGCCGAAGCCAGATGCTCAACCGACTGAGCACCCAGGTGCCCCAGATTGGCACATTTCTCGAAGTATAACACAGGTCCTAGTTTGTTTGAGTCGTTGCTCCATCTTTATTTCTTACCCACCTGCGGCCCCAGAACACAATGATAGGATTCCATAGTCAACAGTATTAAAGGAATGGGTGTTCATCGGTCGGTGGACATCTGCTTTTTATATTAACAGCGCTACCGCAAGACACCGGTGTCTCTGATGTAATGGTTAGCCCTCTGAACGTTGGAATCAGCGATGGGCCTGGTGACCTGTGCTCCTACTGTGGCAGTAGCCCTGGAACAGAATGTCTTTAAGGAGGCAGCAGAGGGTGGCAGGAACAGTGACAGCCTTGGTGTCGGCCCGTCCTGGGTTCTAGGTGTGACTTGCCAGTTTATTCCTGTAGGATTTGGACAGGTTACTTAATCTCCCTAAATTTTATTTTTTTGAATCTTCAAAGTAGGGATAATTTTAGACAGTTCAAACGTTTATTCTGAGGATTAATTTGTAAGAGGTAAAGCACGTAGCTGGTCTTTAGTAGTGATCGCTGTAACATCATTGAATGCTGCTACCAGTCTGTGTGAGTAACTACCTTCCTCTAACAGACTGACTTGAATATTCCTTTTTTTGTACTTTATCAGAGAATCAGATGTGTCTTAGACTTTTTTCTTTGGTCTATCAAAAGCATGTCTTTTTCTAGCATATTTTTGATTTTACCTTTTATGTACAACCATGGAACTACCACAATCAGGAGGTTTACCATGAAAGAACCAGGAGAAGATTGTAAATTAGCCTTCCTGGGCATGCCATCTGGCTCTGTGTACCTTTGGGCGTCTGTAATAGATGGCGTGCAAGCATTTCCATGGTCCTCCGGGCACTGGTGGGGGGACACGTGAATGGCACGTGTTCTGGGTGTGAATGCCACAGGAGCTGCTGACCAGATGGTGACTGAGTGTGAACTGGTCTTCTGTTTGCGTTTACCTTTCCCCCCAAACTAAAGCCATTTTACTCATTTGTTCCCCTTTAGGTATTTCATCAGTTTGTAAGACATGAGTCTGAAGCATCTAGCAGCTTGGTTCTTGAAAGATGTAAGTAGTGTCTAATTTCCAAGTTTAAAGTATGCTGTTTATAGCAATGTGCAGCTGTTCTTAAACGTGCTGTAGGAGAGGTGCACTGGTTGGGTATACTCAGGTCATTGTCATGCCTTTGGCTCCTGTTGGCCTCTCTGCTCTTGGCCTTGCCCCATCAGGCTGCAGGGGCCTCCTGGAATCTCCTTGACTCCTGTCTGGTTATCTAAGTCTTCCAAGGTCCTGTGCTATCTGGCTGAGAGGGTGAAACTTTGTGAAAGCTCTTCTTTCACAGAGTAGTCCCGTGTATTTAGAAAGATTTTCAGATCTCAAATTCGTTTTTTTAACCATGCAGGATTTTGGGGGGGGGGGGGGGGGGAGAGAAAGGTATTTCAAAGAATTTACGGTAAAATGAGGAGCTTAGTGTGTGTTTGTGGGCTCCTTTCTCTAAGAATATTTTCTCCGTTCTTGCCAACCCTCTTTTTCCCCTCTCATACTGCCTCATTTGCCCCTTCAGCTTACCTTCTGAACTTGTAGAACTTGGGTTTTGCTCAATGCTGCGATGGAAATTGAAGTAGTATTTGCATCTGTTCCTTTTCTGGAACTTTCTCTCAAGCTCCTTTTATTTACACGTTGTTTCAGCTCTGAACCGAGTACAGCTCCTTGGGCGAGTGGGTCAGGACCCGGTCATGAGACAGGTGGAAGGGAAAAACCCAGTCACGATATTTTCTCTAGCAACGAATGAGATGTGGCGGTCAGGGGAGAGTGAAGTACACCAAATGGGTGAGTGTAACAGACTGGGCTTTTAACTGTATCAGCAGTAAATAGACATTGTTCTCTGCTATCTAATGGGAGAAAAGCTGCTTTTAGAAGGAATCTCTGATTCTGTGCTTTTCTCTTCAAAATTGTGACATTGGTTTTGCTGGGCATGTTGTCTTTGGCATTTGTTTTGTCTGCTGGCATATGTAACTTCATTTTCTGTGCTTGAGATTTAGGTGATGTCAGTCAAAAGACGACATGGCACAGAATATCAGTCTTCCGACCAGGCCTCAGAGATGTGGCGTATCAGTATGTGAAAAAGGGGTAAGTTGAGGGAAGAAGTGTCTTACAGATTGCATGGTTTAAAACGCTGGCAACAGGTGTTCTCGGGGAATGCCTAACTCCTTTATTCTCCTACTTACTCTGTGTTACCTTGAGGTATTCTTCAGAGCGTAGTGTTACATGCATGGCGTTTCGCCGTGTGCGTCTAATTCAGAGATGTATAAAACATGGTTTCGCTTGCTAAGAATTTATAATTTTGGCCAAGTAAGAGGTAGACAGAAGCAGATGAGGCAAGAGAGACGGCAGAGTGTACTGAGTGCCACGTGAGCAGGTGCAGCCCGTGCTGTTGGGAGTTCCCACGCCGCCATGGCCAGCGATCCCCGTGGCACGTTCTTGCTCTTGGCATCAGCGTGGAGTCCTTAGTGCAGAGTCTGGGATGTCGGTAGCCCAGCACAGGTGGGCTATTATGGCAGCGTTCACAGCCGTTGTCTTATATTTTGAGAATTTTGGATCAGCTCCCTTTTGAAATGCTTAGATTGATTACATACATAAGACAGTTGTTAAACATTAATTCTGTTCTTTTATTTGTTTTTATGGATGTAAACACAGAGAAATCTCTTTTTTAAGTAAGTAGATGGGAACAAAAGGAAGTAATGTTTCAGTGTTTATGAACTTCTGAGATATGCCAAAATTAGACATCATTTAAAAATTGATTTTTTTTAAATAATGGAAAATGTCAAACATGCACAAACATAGAAAGTACAAAAAGGAAATGTTGTCCTTCTTATCTAGGTATGTCAGGTCTGCATGGATTTTCTGTTTTAGTACTCTTCATAGTCCTAATTTCGGTCTTTGAGATGCGGTAGCAAAAATCAGGTTATGCATGATTCTGTATTCATCCTTAGTGTGTACTTGTTCCTGCTCCTACCTGACTCCCTCTTTTCAAACAGATTAGACTCTCCGGACTAAACAGTGTAAATTTTATTTTTATCAGGTCCCGAATCTATGTGGAAGGGAAAGTCGACTATGGTGAATACACAGATAAAAACAATGTGAGGCGACAGGCAACAACAATCATAGCTGGTAAGAAGCTTGTAACCGCTGTCCCCTCCTCCCTCCTCCCTCCTCCCTCCTCCCTCCTCCCTTCTTAAAAAGCTTCGCTTCTTGTGAGTAACTTTAACTGGGGCTCGCGTACGGAGGCCGAGATGGTCAGGCAACGCACCATGAGAATGGCGCGTGTGGCTTGGGGATGTGCTGTGGTTTCTACAGCTCCTTCAGAAAATTCTCTCTGCTCAGTTTCATTTCACAAGTAACTTTTGAGTAGAGTGTCTGTTGGTCCTACTGTTTGAAGGAAGAAAACTTTAGTGTCTGAGGACATGACCTAAATGGGCAGAAGCTTGTGGCAAGGGAGTGACACAGCTGTGAGGGCCTTAGACATTTGTGGAGATTTATTCAGAACCTGCTCGGTGCTGAACATGATGATTTAAAAAAATTTTTTTTAGTGTTTATTTTTGAAACGGGGAGAGAGAGAGAGAGAGAGAGAGACAGACGTGAGCGGGGGAGGGACAGAGAGAGAAAGGGAGACACAGAATCTGAAGCAGGCTCTACACTCTGAGCTGTCAGCCCAGAGCCCAATGTGGGCCGCGATCTCATGAACTGTGAAATCATGAGCTAAGCCGAAGTTGGATGCGTCAACCAACTGAGCCACACCAGCACCCCAGAACATGATGATTTTTAAGTTCCTATTTTTCTCATTAAACAAAATGCAAACAATTGTAGGAGACACGCACACACAAAGCTTCAAGAACAGTAAGAAGATACCTCTCGGGCGCCTGGGTGGCTCGGTCGGTTGAGTATCTAACTTTGGCTCCGTTCATGGTCTCCTGCTTCATGAGTCCCAGCCCTGCATCGGGCTCTGCTGTCAGCAGAGCCCGCTTTGGGTCCTCTGTCCTCTCTCCCTGCCCCTCCCCTGCTTTTACTCACATACTCTCTCTCAAGTATAAATAAGGACATTAAAAAAAAAAAAGGATATCTTCTAGAGCAGAGTTTTCAAACTATTTTGAAAATTGTACAAGCATCTTGAAAAGATATAGCCCTACTGGACATATTTAAGTTGATATGAACATTTTTTCCAATAAATTGTTACTCTGAAATGTATTAGTGCATCTAAATACCATAGCAGTTTGATGCTCATCATTAAGTTTCTTAAAAAATTGAACAAGCTCTTAAGCATTTGGAAATTTTGTTATTTTTTGTTCTCTGAACTTGTGTTTCCATTTTCTCCTGAGAAATGTATCTTAACATATACAATTCAGAACTTTTTATTATTCACTCTATTGTGTTTGTAACATAGGTAAATAGAAATTTTAAAATATAAAAATTCTGTGATATTAAGGCTCTAAATGTTATATATTTTTTGATTGGGTTATTATAGTTGTTTTTAGAACACATCTGACTAAAGCAATTTTAATATATAAGTATGAAAATTGAAATTTTATTAGAAATACATAAATGAGGAAGATAGTTCCTCTTTTTTAACCTCGTGGAAAAATTGTTAAAATAAGACAGTTGTTAAACATTAATTCTGTTCTTTTGTTTGTTTTTATGGATGTAAATATAGAGAAATCTCTTTTTTAAGTAACTAGATGGGAACAAAAGGAAGTAATGTTTCAGTGTTTGTGAACTTCTGAGATGTGCCAAATTAGACATCATTTAAAAATTTATTTTTTTAAATAATGGAAAATGTCAAACATGCACAAACATAGAAAGTACAAAAAGGAAATGTGTCATTTGGCTTCAACAGTTACCAACTGATGGCCAATATGATTTCTTCTATGCCCCCAGCGCACTTTTCCTCCACTTGGATTATTTTGAAGTGAATCTCAGACATTATATTATTTCATTCATAAAGATTTTCAGTAGGTATATCTGAAAGATACAGATTCCTATATAAAGCATAACTACTGTGCTATTAACATACATGATATTAAGTTATTTAAATATTTTTCCCAGACATCACAATGTTTATGTTTTTGATTGCTTCGTAAATATGAGTCTGTACACTGTATTATATGGCTTATATCTTGAGTCTCTTAAATCTCTTATCTTTTTAAACAACAAACTTATTTTCTTATAATTTTGGAGGCTAGAACTCTGAGAACCTAACTCTCTTTTAATTGATAGATTTTCCTTTTATCTTTCTTTTTTACTTTGCTCCAGAATTCATGTCTTAACCACTCTACCATATTGATAAATTCTAATTTGTTGTAAATAATACTCAAAATATATATTTTCTTACTAGTTTCTTTGAACATGTATATTGGCTTTGAAAATCAACATAGTTATCTTTCTACCTCATTATCTGACCTTAGATGAGGTCCTCTCTGACCATTTTGCTTTCATAATTCTTGGGTGTCTTGACATTTCATTTCTGCATGCCCTGTTCTTCCTTGGGCCATGTCTCCAGAGATATCTACCTGTTCAGAAGTTTTTCTGGCTCAGTCAGTTAACTGTCTGACTCTTGATTTTGGCTCAGGTCATGATCTTAGGGTTAGGAGATTGAAGCATGTGTTGGGCTCCCCGCTGAGCTTGGAGCCTGTTTAAGATTCTCTCCCACCTCCCTCTGTCCCTCCCTCGCTTGCACAGGCATGTGCATTCTCTCTCTCTTTCAAAACATAACAATTTAAAAAACCCAAATTTGTTTTGACATCATAGACTATAGCTATGATTTCAGCAGTGGAAAACCAAATTTCCCTTGTTTTTTTTTTTAAGTAGGCTCCACACTGGGCATGGAGGCTTGAACTTGCGAGGCTTGAACTCACAATCCTGAGATCAAGACCTTGAGCTGAGATCAAGAATCAGATGCTTAACCAACTGAGCTACCCAGGATCCCCAAAACCATACTTCTAGTAAAATAATTGACATTTTAAATCTTTATCAATTATGTAACTATTTAACACTTTCATACTCCATTGTAAACCAAGAGTGTGGATGAACTTTGGACTGTGAATTATTCTGAACTAAAGGCAGTTACTCAATAGAAACAGTTTAGATTGTTTGCCATTTTGTTTTCTTCTTGTCATTAGTATTCACAGCCTGGGTGAGTTAATTGACCTATGAACATAGATTTAGTAGTAAAAATGAATAGATCTTTAGTGACATTTGAATTGAAAGAAATAGGGTTTAAATTTGGTTGCTTGGTTTTGTAGGTCATGTTTTTTTCCTGCTAGGGACCCATGTCTAGAACTTAAACTAACCACCAGTGGATGGCACTCTAGCTGTTTTACACTGTGGTGTCTGTTTTAATAATCTCTTCTGAAGTAAGCATTCTGTACCAAAATACTCTATTTTTAGAAGACTAGTCATAAGTCCTACCATGTAATAGCCACTTTAAAAATAATTCTTAAGTTATAAGTATCTAGATCTTTTCAAGTTATACAGGAAGCACTGATACTTTTCCTTTGTTTGTCCTAAACTAACTCTGTCTGGGACAACATTTTAAGTGCAGTGTCTGATGTTCTTGTACGAGAATGCTCTCTTTGTAATATGGATTAGTAAAAATTTTCCCCAAGAATGAGTATATAAAAATCAAGGTGTTTTAAAATTTAAAAACGGAATGTCTTCTGTGTGAGTGTTGCAGCCTGCTTACAGTCAGGAAGTCTGTGTTTGCTCACAGGACCGCATGTGGGACCCTGTCCTCTCTCTGTACGTCCAGCGTGTGTACCGCTGGGCCTCTCGTGTGTGAGGCTGTGCTGCCTGGGCTCATGGCCTCGCTCTGCGCACTGCGCACTGGGAGATCTGTGACCGGTTCTTCTGTAGGGAGTTCCTGCCAAGCAGTGACGACTGTGTCCACACCTCTGCTGACAGGGTCTGAATTGTTGACCAACACCTGAAGCCCAGCGTTTAGCTCCGTTGGTGCCTGTTGTCTGTGCTGCTCATGAACGTAGCAGGAGTTCCTTCACGTTTCGGGAATTTTTCTAAAGTCTGTTAGTTAACAGCAGTTAAGTTTGTGTGTTATAGAGGAGTGATTGAGGTGGAGAAAGAGTTCTGAAAATAATACTTATGTTTTGGCTTCTTTACAGATAATATTATATTTCTGAGTGACCAGACCAAAGAAAAGGCATAGCATGGATGATTCTTCATTGACCACTGTTTGGTACGGTCTCATTTCCAAATCATGTATAGTCTTTATAGTTCCTAAGGACAAGAATTAAATATTCTTTTATATAAAATGAGTGATAACACTTCTCCTGACTGTTACTCCCCCTCCCCCTTTCGTCTCGTAAAGCTTGGTAGCTAATTGTTTATTCTTTTAGGGATGGTTTTTGTGTATAAGAGTATAAAGCACTGAACTGTCGAGTTCATCTGTGTTATGGCGGAAGGATAAGTAAGTGACCTTTGGGATGGCCCCTTGCTTTTTGTGCACACTTGTATTCCAGTACTGGTCCAGCCGCTAAGTATTGTATGTCAGACGGTTATGCCACACTTGTGAATAATGGTTTTCTTACTGTTTGCTCCATAAACTGGATGGCGGGGACTGTCTTCTCTGTGACCTGCACCTTAGCCAGTGCTTGGCACAGAACAGGTACTTGATGAATGTTGAGAGATGAATGATCCCAGTAAGCTTCAGCCCACACTGAAGCGGGCTGGTGAACAGCGGTTGGTTTCTAACCTAAACAGCTCTAAGACTAACCTACCTTCTTCACATCTTTTGTTTTTGGGTAGATTTCACTAGCACTTATGAAAATGAGTTTATGAGCAGGAAAGACCTAAAATAGAAGTAGGGATGAACGAGTTCATTTCCAGGTGTTGCCACAGAAGGTCTGGTTGCGCTAGTTTCTGTCTGTCTAAGCCCCATTCTCTGTCCTTTCAGTCTCCTCCAGAACTTCGGGGGAGGCGCCCAAACAGCCTTTGGCGTTGCCTCGTTGGTTAGAGCCTCGGGTGTGACCGTCTTTTATTTTTCCACCTGGTCACTTGGTGCACATACACCAATCGTTGTGTGCACATGATTAGCTTCATCCTGAGACTCTGGAAAGTGCAGAGTACTAGTAAGCTCCTAATAAATACTGCATAAAATGTAGTCTGTGTTTTCACTGCATCTTATACTTACAGGCCTGCCCCAACCCTCCACAGGTCTGCTCATTGGCTGTGCTTGTTCAGGACTGGCTGCACTTGAGCTGGTTGTCCAGTTCAAGTTGTAGCAGTCCCTCATTCCTGCTGGGCCACTCGGGCTCCAGCTTCGCCTCCAGCCCAGCCTGTTCGCTTGTGGCCCAGACTGCATGTCGTGTCCCCTCTGCCCGAGAGCAGGTGCTGACTGTAGCTCGGGTCGTGCTGGACTATCACGGCTTCACAGTTTGCGTGCTGCCTGTGGACCCACACTGGAGCAGCTCTGTGCACTGGGAGTGCAGTTTGGTCAAGGAAAGGATGGAAGTCCTTAACTTTGCTCTCTTCTCGCGCAGGAGCAGTAGAAAAGGAATTGCCATTTCTTCGTGTCAGCCATCTTTTCCTGCAGCTGGGCCTGTTGATCAGTACATTAACTCTGCCTTCTGAGTTTATGTGTTAAAACTGTCTGGTGATGTAGTCCTCACCCCTTTGTGCCCTATTCCTTAAGCAGAATGTAGATAAAATTTGTCTTTTGGGCAGCTCTTTAGCAAAAGCTGCTTTTTTTTTTTTTAAATAATAGTTTATTGTCAAATTGGTTTCCATATAACACCCAGTGCTTCTCCCCACAAGTGCCCTCCTCCATGACCATCACCCCCTTCCCTTTTCCCCCTCCCCTCTCCGCCCTCAGTTTGTTTTCAGTATTCAGTAGTCTCATGATTTGTGTCCCTCTCTCTCCCCAACTCTTTTTCCCCCTTCCCCTCCCTGTGGTCCTCTGTTAGGTTTCTCCTGTTCTCCTGTTAGACCTATGAGTGCAAACATATGGTTTCTGTCCTTCTTTGCCTGACTTATTTCACTTAGCATGACACCCTCAAGGTCCATCCATTTTGCTACAAATGGCCAGATTTCATTCTTTCTCATTGCCATGTAGTACTCCATTGTATAGATAAACCACATCTTCTTGATCCACTCATCAGGTGATGGACATTTAGGCTCTTTCCATGAATAAAAGCTGCTTTTATACTCCTTAAAAGTTGTGAGAGGTTCTGCACATTTGGATGCCAAAGTAGCATGACGGATCTGTGCTTTGGGAAGGTGATGGGTGAACAGAACAGCTCAGGGACCAGCCCAGAGCAGCTCTGAGTCCAGGGCTCAGGGGCAGAAAGGTGCGCCCCGCAGCACCCCTGGGAGCCGAAGGCATCGCACAGTCCCGCTGCACGTTGCCTGCGAGGCTCCGAGGTTGGACAGCAGGGCCTTCAGAGGCAGGCGTTGGCTCAGAGGCCTCGGCATGAACAGGACGCTGCAGACGTGAGGTCCGCAACCGGCTGGGCTCCCGGAGCATAGACTCTGCGCTTCCCGCCGGGGCGGCCCCGGGTGCTGAGGACCCTGTACCTCTCCCAAGCTGGTCTCGGAGGAGGTGTGTGGAACCTGGTAGCTGTAACGGTCAGTCGGGGTCTTCTAGTCCCAAGTTTTGTGTCTCGCATTCCCTTTGTCGTCTTTTTACAGTGTCAGGGAATAATACCTGTGACAAACTGCCGTGTGACTTTGATTTTGCGATTCCAAGTCGAGTGGGAGTTCAGTGGGACACACAGAGTGTGGGAGAGAAGGTGACAGTACGTGTGGTATTCTCTCATTTTTGAAAAAGAAGTAAAAGATAAATGTTTAGTGAAAGTCTGGGAGGAGAAACATCCTCTGGATGGGGAGAGCCTGTGTGATTTTTCTTCTTATTTTTTAGCCTTGAGTTTATATCACTTTTATAATAAGAAAAAACAAGACTGTTTTCACTTTTGGAAAACAAAAATCTTGCCATTATTTCCAAGCCAGGCTGGCACCGCTGTTTGAGCTTCAGCTAGTGTTACTGCTTCCCGTACGGGAGGCGGACAGGATCCTCTCTCATGTACTTCCCTCCATCGTCTGCAGCGTTGTATTACTGTTCAGACACTTCACTTACCTTTCTCCCCCTTCTTTTTCTTTTCTTTTCTCTTACTACATGTGTGTAACCCATAGTGACTGACGTGAAAGATCAACCTGTGTGAGATCCACTGTTTGCTGCCAACACAATTTTCAAAGATCCTTCATTTCTTCACAACGATTGGACAGTTAATCCAGAGACCTCCCAGAACACCAAACACATGTTTTTGTGGCTGTTTTTGGGGATTACTTGTCGTTGCCAGCTGGGTTACAGCCTAACCTTTGCAGCTCAGCAGACGTTACTGGTGGTTTCCCTTTGTTCCCAAAAGAGATGATGCAGTTCTGGAAGGCAGGGTTATCTTCTACCCAGACTACCCGATTGTCCCCGTCCAGCTTAGCTTAGCAAAGTGACATTATAGGGCTTTCGAAATGTTTGGTTCGATTGCACTGAAACATTGACATGAAAATGAAGGCAGGCTCACTTTACTTATTTTTCTGTCAGGGTTTGCATTATGTGCCGTGAAGCTCGGTGGGAGTGACAGCAAGCAAATCATTGTAGGAAACGTAGTGAGTTACAGAGAAATTTCTTAAAGGAAACAATTGCCATATTAACGCCTGGCATTTTTGTGTACTTATGAGGTGCCAGGCCCCGAGCTCAGTGCTTTTTATCATTGTCTCGTTTCACTCTTACCCTGAGAAGGTGGTATCCCGATTTTACAGGTGAGGAAACCTGAAACTGGTGGTTAAGTAACACGGCAAAGCCACGCGGCGTATAAGAGGCGTAGCTGAGGTTTGAGTTTAGGTTTGTGACGTTTGCATTTTGTTTTCTGCCTGCGGTCTGCTTCCCACTGCCTCCCACGTCCATGGGCCCAACTATCCAGAACCCCCCTCTGCTAACTTCTGACCCTGCGAGGTGCTTCTCAGTCACCCTGCGAGTCCCACTACATGGTCAGTTTTGACGGGGGGCAGAATTAGGGAGACAAACCTCTATCTCTTCCTTCTGTCTCATTTTCAGTCTGATGGTCCTATAGGAAAATAAGTCACAGTTAATTTTTCTGCCAGGTTATCTTTGCTTTTTCCTCTTGACCCTTGTTATCAAGCAGTGCTTCTTTGCTGGTTAAGATAGGTTTACATTGTCTCCTCCTTTTCATTGTTTCCTCCAATCATTTCCTTCCTACTGAGAGTTGAAATTGTCAGCAAGATTGTTCAAGAACTTGACAGGCTCACTCTTTAGAGAACGGGGCCGTTGGCAGGCGTCAGCGGCATGATGGCCCCTCTCCCTACCGTGTATACCCTGTGCTGTTCCCACAGTCTGTGATTGGGTGACGTGTGGCTTTTCAGGCTGCTCAAGTCACACAGACACGATCATGAAATTTCTCTTTGTTGTCTGTACTCTTGATTTGTGTTGTACCTCAGGGTGGTGTTTGTCCATATAGGTGTACACCTTAACATTTTGTCATTTTCCTGCCACACCTGTCCTTTGAAAAGAAGGTGGTTTATCAGAATAGTCCAGTTGAGGCTGTTAGTCTCACAGCCTGGATTTGCTTCACTTACCAGCTGAGTGACCTCTGCTGAGTTACTTAACTTTCCCTGCCCGGGTTTTTTTTTTTTTTTTTTTTTGTCATTTTGCTTTTCTGTGAATAAAACAGGGATGATAGTAGTCCTACTTTATAGGCCTGCTGGGAAGAACACAGTGAATAATACATATAACTTAGCACATCGTAACTGAATCCAGTGCTCAGTGCTGACTGACCATCATTGCTGTTGTTTGTAGTTACTTTACACACTGCCTGTCCCTTCCAGTCACCGTGCCCATCTCCCCAGGTCTCAGAGGACACTTCTGGGAGCCTGTAGACTTTACATGAGTTTATTTGTTGTTGTTAATGTCCATGGATTACTGAGAACGTAGTCCACTTTGGTAGTGTTTTTTGGTTTGCTTTTCGTCATCTGTGGCTATTTACACTTAATCTGGGCACCTTTTTATTTTTTATTTATTTATTTATTTATTTTATTTTATTTAAAAAAATTTTTTAAAAATGTTTTATTTAGTTTTTTGATACAGAGAGAGACAGAGCATGAGAGGAGGAGGGGCAGAGAGAGAAGGAGACACAGAACCAGAAGCAGGCTCCAGGCTCTGAGCGGTCTGTACAGAGCCTGATGCGGGGCTCGAACCCACGAATGTGAGATCTGACCTGAGCCGAAGTCGGAGGCTTAACCGACTGAGCCACCCAGGCGCCCCCTGGGCACCTTTTAAAACATAAAAGTCACTTGGGCACCTGCTTTATCCCTTGCATGCATACAAGCCTGGATATAGGATAAATATAACAGGACTACTGCATTGAAGGGGCTCACAGTCTGGGATGATGGGGGCTGGATGGGGAGACAGAAGCAGGAGCCCATGTGCAAAGTGGGCTGTGGTGTAGGGAGCAGTCTAGTGATGGGAGAAATTAAGTCCTGTGGGTACAGATGAGAATAGTTGTTAGGTTAGTTTTCAGCCGACAAAAGAGCACGAACAGGGGTCCAGAAACATAAAACTAATGGATCAGTGAAAGATAAAACGTGAAGAGGGCACTGGGGCTGGATCATAAAGGGCCTTGAAAGCTTACAGAGGACTTTGGCAGTGGGGAGCTGCTTGTTTTAAAATGGACTTTTCAGAACTGTGCTTGAGAAAGAACAGTGGAGATCTGTGAAGGGTTAGAAGAGGGGAAAGCTTGCAGGCGGTTAGGAGGCTCCTGGAAGAGCCCTAAAACGTTAGCAGAGTGGGCATTACAGGAGACCCAAGGGCGATTTGGGGTTCATGTTGATTCGTTCATGTGCAACAGCTATGTGTTAGACCCCAGGCTACGCTCCAGGTTAGGGATACTGAGAAGGTGGAGCTCCCGTCCAGGATGCGCCGAGGGCCATAGGTGCTGGTGGGAAGAGATGGAAGGGCCTTGAAGAGATCCTTCTGAGGCTGCCTGGGCAGCTGTGTGGATGGTGACGTTTTGTTTCTGGGACTGAGGAACATGAACGTGGGAGCAGATTTGAGCAGGAAGATCAGGAGTAGTTCTAACATAGCTTAGTTATAGACTTCCTAGCTTACAGTTGGTGATTAATGAGTGGAGCTCAGAAGAGAAGTTGAGACGAGGGACTTCTTGTTTTCTTCTGCCAAACACGTGTTAAGCACATTTTGTGAGATAGCAAATGCTGCCAGGATTCCAGCTTTCTGTTGTGGAAAATCGTATCATGGGGAAGATTTCTAGTGGCTTACCTGTGTCACAGGAATTTGTGCTGCCCAGGTGTGGCAAGATGACAGACACAAAGAACTGTCTTGATAGTTCTCAAGAGGAGGGCACATGCTACACCATTGGAACCACTGGGGAAGCCCCAGGGCAGGCCAGAAGGCAGAAGGAACGAAGGGAAGGTGTGCGCCACAGCTTCCCCTGTGATTTCTGTGGGACGAATGAGTTTCACCAAGCTCTGGACAATAGGGGTGGTCCCTAGTTGCCAGGTACCTTTGAGCAGAGGCCTAGTGTTCTGGACTGCAGGAGCCTGATTAAAGGAGGCTGGTGGCAGGGATGGAATCAGGATTGGTTGGTTTGCATATGAAAGACACACTTTTGGGCAAATGTCTACTATTTCTAGGAATTAGCTCATGTTGTGAAGGGGTTGGTTTCTCCCAGGGTCTGCCAGGCTCCAAGATGTCAGAGCATCATAACATACAGAAAATGAGAAACATGATTAATACACTACCCAATAGCCATTATCCTTTCTACAGAGCCCATTTATTTACAGAGCCCGTGTTGTATTGGGGGTGACCATGTGCATGGCTGAAATACTGCATTCCTATTCTCCTTTGCAGTTCACTGTTGCTAAGGGGGTGTAAGCAGAAGCCATTTGGTGGTGCTTCCAGGAAAGCTCCTTAAGTGACTAACTCTGTTGGGAGGCTCATCCTTTGTGCTTCTCCAGACCCTCACCTGGCTTTTACTGTTCTGCAATGTGGACATGAGGGCTGAAAATCTCCAGCAGCCATTTTGGACAACGAGAATGTCTTCAGGATGGAGGACGGAAGAGGCTGGAATCCGCGACGACCATGGGACCACCATTCTGGTCCTGGACTGTCTACCTCTGGGCTTCTATGGGAGACACAAATAAATCTCTACCTGTTTAAGCCACTTATTTGTGCTTTGCATTGAAACCTAATTCTTACTAATTCACACATTCTTTATCTCCATATACACAATGAATTCATTACTTAAGTTCTTTCGCTTCTAAGACGATTCACTGCTGGTAGAAGTAAAATCTTACCTCTACTGCCACAGTCCTTCAGACTTTTAACCTGTGTCTCATTCTTAATTGGAGGAGAGACTGGGACATAAAATGTACACAAATGCTTAGCAAATAGCCTTAAAAAGTAAATATAAACATTTTTTCATCAAATAAATAGTATAAATTTGCTTGAATTCTGAAATGAAGACCCTTAATTAACGGCCCCTTGTTTAATAAAGTCGCACTTAAGTAAGAATGGAAGTCCGGCCCTTCTGCGCCTGGCAGTATAGCAGACTAGATGGCCTGCAGCGAGGAGGCGTCCCACTGCAAAGTAACCAGCTCCTAAGGGTGGCATAGTTTTTAAATGAGTTCTTTTTTTTAATGTTTTATTTATTTTTGATACAGAGAGAGACAGAGCATGAGACGGGGAGAGCCAGAGAGAGAAGGAGACACAAAACTGGAAGCAGGCTCCAGGCTCTGAGCCAGCTGTCAGCACAGAGCCTGACGCGGGGCTCGAACCCACGAACGTGAGATCTGACCTGAGCCAAAGCCGGAGGCTTAACCGACTGAGCCACCCAGGCGCCCCAGGATGGCATAATTTTATTGCATCCTAGAGTACCTAACTAAGTTCAGGCTGCCATAACAAAATACCATCGACTGAGTGATGTGAGCAGCAGACGTTTTCTTGCACTTCTGGAGGCTTGAAGTCTCAGATTAGGTTGCAGGATGGTTGGTTTCCTGGGAGGCCCATGTTCCTGGGTTAAAGTGGCTACCAACTCGCTGTGTCCTCACGTGACCTATTTGTGCTGACAGCGAACTCTGGTGTCTCTTACAAGGATACTAATCATGTGTCAGGGCCCCAGCCTTATGCCCTCTGTTTCACTTTCTTCTTACAGGCCCTATCTCAAAATACAGTCACATTGGGGATAAGACTTCTCTATGTGAATTTTGAGTGGACACAGTTCAATCCAGCATTGGGCCTTGCAGGAAGAAAGGGACTTCTTCAAGTGACAGGTTCTAGACTAACTGAAACCAGAGCAATAAGTAGGCAACACACTGAAAAGGGAGTTTCCTGATGACATGCTAACGACATCGTGGTTTAGAGATAAAATACAAAGTGTATATGTCAAAGGTGGGCCCCAAGCAGACTTGAGGCACACCTTTTTTTGAGACATTTTCCTCAAAATGAACAAGGCAAGGATGCCTTATCACTACTTCTTGACAAGTTGCTTGTACTGAGGCTTTAGCAAGCATAGTTGGGAAGGAAAGATAGAAGTATTGAGCTGGAAAGAAGAAAGTAACAAATGCTGTGGTTATATAGAAACCACAAAAGATGCTGTAGATGAATAATTAAAAGTTGTTGGAAATAAGATCAATTTACAAAAGTCCCCTGTAAACAACAGTGAACATGGCATGTACAAGAGCATCAGAAAATGAGTCTTCCAGGAGTGTGCCGTCTCTGTGGAGCGCATTATAAAACTTTATTGAAATACATTAAAAGAAGACTAAACATGTTGGTAAACCATGTTTATTGTGAGCATCAATAATGTAAAGATCTTAACCCTCCACTTACAGATCAAAACAAAAATTTTGGGGGGCAACTGGACAAGCTGATTTTAAAGATGCGTTGATAAGCAAAGGTCCAAGACCACACAGCATACTTCTGAAGAAGAATGAGATGAGGGACTTGCTCTGCCCATTAGCAAGACTTTAAAATAAAGCTATAGTGACAAAAGAACTGTTCTACGGATATAGGAATAAACAGGACAGTGGTGTAGAATAGAGAACCCAGAAACAGCCCATGTACACGTAGAAAATGATACAAGTGGCTTAGATCAGTGGGTATAGATTTTTTCAATAAAGTAGGTGAAGGAGATTTGTCATCCGCACAGAAAAAAATGAAATCAGATATCTATACCTTATGCAAAGATCAGTTCTTGACAGTTTAAAGACTTGTATGTGAAAGGCAAAATGTTAAAAATTTTGGAAGGAACTATAAGAATGTCCTTATCTGGTGGCATGGAAATTTTCTTTAAACAAAAATATAACTTGTTTACAAAAAGTCACCGTAAAGAAAGCAAAATGACAAGTCACAAAAGGGAGAGAAGATATTTGCAATATCTGCAAATTGAAATGCATTTAGAATATATAAGGGTTACAAAGCAATAAAAATATGATCTAGAATATGAAAACCTACAAAGCAACAAGGAAACAGCAGCTTAGTAGGAAAATGGGCAAAGACACCGAGGCTGTGAAATATAAATGATGCATTGATATATGAATAAATGGTCCACTTCATTAAAAAGGAAAACCATTTGCAGCAGCGTGGATGGAGCTAGAGTGTCTTCTGCAAAGTGAAAGAAGGCAGAGAAAGACAAATACCACGGGATCTCACTCATGTGTAGAATGGGGGAAAGGAAAAAAGGAGAGAGGGACACAAACCATAAGAGATGCTTAATAATAGAGAACAAACTGAGGGTTGGAGGGAGGGAGTGGGGGATGGGCTGGATGGGTGATGGTATTAAAGAGGGCACTTGTCATGAACACTGAATTCTACTCCAGAAACCAATCCTGCATTGTATGCTAACTAAAATAAAACAATGTTTACACATATACTGTATGTTAAGTGCACTTACTGTATTCTCAGTTGTTTACTTTCTACTTGACTCTTTTCATATGGCTTGTCAGGCCTGTCGTTTTCTTGTTCTTTCCACCTTATTTTGATTTCCTATTTTCCCAGTATGTTAACTTAACCATTAAATGTACTTCCAATATTTGAAAAAATAAATAAGGAAATGCAAGCCAGAAGCTGCAGTGAGATTTCATTTTAAGCCCTCCACGCTAGCCAATTAAAACATATTTGATAGAACTGGGTGTGAGGGAGGATGTATACAAATGGAAACTGATGCACTGGAAGGGAGCGTATAAACTGGCACCTCCTTTTCTGAAAATATTTTGTCATTAAGTTGTCATGTTGAAATTTCATGTAGTGATGCCATCTTTAAGGTACACCTGTAGGAAGCTCTTGCCCATGTGGCCCAAGAAACATGTCCAGAGGTGTTCTTAGCAATAATGTGTATAATAGCGCAACCAACAAGCCAAAGGTTCATCAACAGAGAATGGGTAAGTAAATGCTCACAGGATGGAATACAGCTGTGTAAATGAATTGCAGGTATTCCAGTAAGAAAAATAACTTTTAGAAACAATGTTCAGTCAATATCAGTTAAAAGGGAATCTAAAACTTGAGCTAAAAAAATAAGCTAACTTTAGGAAATGTATTCAATATGTATTTATTGAAGTTTTGCTGTGTGTCAAGGATTGAGCCTAGGGCCTGACAGTTCAGTGACTAAAACACCAATATGGGGCATTAATAGTTACTTGGCATGACAGGCATGTAACAGGATTGCCTTAGACAACCTGGGAAATACCGTTCTTGTAGGCATTTTATATTGCAATAAGAAAAGTCCAAAAACTAACTCCAGGAGTTCAATCTAGGTTATCTGGACGACAAGCTAGCTGGGAAAAGTTTCATTTCTCCCACCCGAAAGTGCTTCACATTAGCTCAGTTGCCACAGAACTGTTGACTCTAACACCAGTGGGAACTGTGGCATCCTGTGGGCATCAAGTCTGTAGGTGTTGGTCAGCTGTTTTCTCAGACAACTCTTGTTATAGCTAGCTTCCCAAATCCAGATTTTCTGGCACTAAGACTCTTTGCTTTCCTACTGACAAAGTTGTTTTCACACTTTTATTACAAGAATTGTGAGAACAGGGAGGGTGAGTCACCTCCATTGGCATGCAGAAGCACACTGCTAACCAACTGTACTTGGTCCCTCAGTGTAATCACAGGAGGATGAAGAGGAGCCATGTGTTTATTTCTGTTGTGGATAGGAATTTTCTCTTACTCCAGTAAAACCTGTTCTTTGACTCAGACCATATAATGGTAAAATTTATCTTGAGTCCTGATGCATACAAGAGGACATGCAGAAGAGATTCTCAGTATGCAGTATTAGTTTATATTTTGTGGTAGTTGCACTGGAAAACATTGAAGTGTTTCACATAGCAGAATGCATGATCTGATTTACATTTTAAGATCATTCTTGTGGATATATGGAGAATCTGTTACAGAGGAAAAGATTAGGAGTGGAGAATGAGTTAGGAGGCCATTGAGTAGTTCAGATGAGAGATCATGGTGACTTGGAACAGGATGGAGGGGGAGTGAAAATGGAAAATTCAGGATACTTTTTTAAATGTTTATTTATTTTTTCAAGAGAGAGAGGGAGCAGAGAGACTGTGAGTGGGGAAGGGCCAGAGAGAGAGAAGGACGGAGACACAGAATCTGGAGCAGGCTCCAGGCTCTGAGCTGTCAGCAACAGAGCCTGATATGGGGCTTGAACTCATGGACCATGAGATCATGACCTGTGCCAAAGTCGGATGCTTAACTGCCTGAGCTACCAAGGCACCCCAGGATATGTTTTATGATTAAAATGGAGAAGATTTTAATTTTTGTTGATAGACTGATGTGGGATTATAGGAAAGAGAATCAAGTTAATCCTTAGGTGGTGCCTGATTTGAGGAACTGGGTGGATGATGTTGCTATTTGCTGAAATAGGGAAGATTGAGGGTAAGAGATAGTTTTGTTTTTTTTTACATGAGAATAAATTGAGAGTTTTATTTTGGACATGTTAAATTTGAGATTCCTGTGATAATGCCAAGTAAAGAAGTTGAGTTAAGGTGTTGTTAAGGGATTCCCAGAGACAGCAGCAACTGCTTGATTCTAATTCTGTAACACAGTGTTCCGGAGCATTTGCCTAGGTTGCTAAGCTAGGCCGAGAAAGCCAAGAGTGAGTGAGGAGGACTGTGTGATGTCGGTATATTTTCTGTACTGCTCTGTGGTCATGTTGTACACCACATAATGCCAAGACTGCTGAGCTCACCTGGCTCCTTGGCATGGGTCCAGAAGAGACTCTGTATTGTTTGTGCAGATTTATCATCTGCTACTGTGTCGGGGCCTTTTGAGGGGACCTACAAGCATATCCCTCCGCTTTTTGGATAGTGTTGCTAAGCTTTCTGCTTTGTGTCTTGATGGCATTGGTTTCTCTCTCCATCCTTGAGATCAGTGTTTTCAGACAGTATTTATCACAGCTCATTTGTAGGTTATAAAATCAAGTTTGTGATATGTAAGCAGCTTTGAAAGAAATAGAACAGGATAGAAAATATCAGAGTGCCTGGCTGCAGCAACTTCTTACTTAACATGTCTCTGGAGACAAGAGAGACATGAGCAAAAATGAACTATTGGGACCTCATAAAAAGCTTCTGCACAGTGAAGGAAACAATCAGCAAAACTAAAAGGCAACCAACGGAATGGGAGAGGATACTTGCAAATGACATATCAGATAAAGGATTAGTATCCAAAATGTATAAAGAACTTATCAAACCCAACACCCAAAAAACAAACAATCCAGTAAAGAAATGGGCAAAAGATGTGAACAGACACTTCTCAAAAGAAGACATTCAGATGGCTCATAGACACATGACAAAATGCTCAACATCACTCATCATCAGGGAAATAGAAATCAAAGCCACATGAGATACCACCTCACACCTGTCAGAATGACTAAAATTAACAACTCAGGCAACAGCAGATGTTGGCAAGGATGCAGAGAAAGAGGATCTCTTTTGCACTGCTGGAGGGAATGCACACTGGTGCAGCTACTCTAGAAAACAGTCTGGAGGTTCCTCAAAAAATTAAAAATAGAACTACATTACCACCCAGCAATTGCTCTACCAGATATTTATCCAAGGGATACAGATGTGCTGTTTTGAAGGAGCACATGCCCCCCAATGTTGATAGCAGTGCTATTAACAATAACCAAAGTAGGGAAAGAGCCTAAATGTCCATTGATAGATGAATGGAAAAAGAAGATGTGGCACATATATACAATGGAGTATTACTCGGGAATTAAAAAGAACAAAATCTTGCCCTTTGCAACTATGTGCATGGACCTAGAGGGTATTATGCTAAGTGAAATTAGTCAGAGAAAGGCAAATATCATATGACTTCACTCAAATATGGAATTTAAGATACAAAACAGATGAATATAAGAGAAAGGAAGCAAAAATAATATTAAAACAGAGGCGACAAAACATGAGACTCTTAAGTATAGAGAACAAACTGAGGGTTGCTGGAGGGATTGTTGTTGGGGAGATGGGCGAAATGGGCAAGGGGCATTAAGGAGGACACTTGTTGGGATGAGCACTGGGTGTTATACATAGGGGATGAGCCACTGGAATCTACTCCTGAAATCATTGCACTTTATGCTAAGTTGGATGTAAATAAAAAATAGATTAATTGATGAAATTAAAAATAGAAAATGTCAGAGTGCCACACATGTTGAAAGGGGAAAATCATTTTGTGATATTTTGTGACATATGTATAATATACATAGATATATATAGATATTTATAAAATCATATGTATTTATAAAACCATATAGAAAGTACTAATGTTGGCTGTGGTCAAAATTTGTAAGGCATTGTTTTACATAAATAAGGCTTCTTGGGTCGAAGAGGTTGTATGTGTGTGATTTATGTCACCCTGAATCACTGTTGACATATTGATACAGTGGTCATGCACTCTGAACATCGACATTTTGAAGTGCTTATATGCTATAATGCACTATTGTTACTATTTGAATACTTGGGTAGTTAAGAATTTCTGGTAATATCACTACAAAAAAACTTGGAGTCCCCTCCCCTCTGTAATGTGTACTCAAACAGGCACACCTTTTAATTCTAACCCAGGACCAGTGGCCCTGAACTTTCTCTATTTCATGCACTTAAACCTCCCCCCAGGGTAATGTTGATAGTGCCTTCTGGTGGAATTCTGATCTCTCCCTTTCTGTGTGTGTCCCGGAGTCCTCTTTCCCAGGAATAAGACTTCTCAGTCTTCAGAATGATTCTGTGTGACTCTTCTGGTGATGCGTCTTTTTTGTCCTGGGTGCCTGGGGACCCACCTCCCTTTGAAATCGAGTCTGAATCCTCACATCCTTTGTGAGTCAGATTTCTTCCTTCTCTGTGTGACATTTGATACTACTCCATTTGCATTTTGGCAAAGAGCTTCTGAGTTTAGGTCCTAGATGGAATGTGACAGTCCATGTCATCTGTGAAGAGGACAGACTAACCTGAAAGATCCAGATAGGGTTCACTAAACTTTGCTCTACAACAGACTAAATTGGGCAGAGACAAGAGACAGGGACAGTGAAGCAACAAGGAGAGGTGACAGATTCACAGGGAGAAATTTCAAGTCAGCACGGAGATTGTACATCAATAGAACAAGGTCAGATCTGCCTAGTAGCTGACATGTCAGAGCTCAACAAGTGCGTGTTTCTGGTTCTGTCTGCCGCTCAGTTCATTCTGGGGATGCTGGGGAATGGTTTCATAGTGGTGGTCAATGGCAGCAGCTGGTTTAAGAATAAGACAGTCTCTTTGTCTGACTTCATCATCACTAACCTGGCTCTCTCCAGGATTGTTCTGCTGTGCATTCTCTCAGTTGATGGCATTTTAACGGTGTTCTCTTACAAAATGCATGATGAAGGAATAGTAATGCAAATTATTGATATTTTCTGGACATTTACAAACCACCTGAGCATTTGGCTTGCCACCTGTCTCAGTGTCCTCTACTGCCTGAAAATTGCCAGTTTCTCCCACCCGACATTCCTCTGGCTCAAGTGGAGAGTTTCCAGGATGATCATACAGATGATCTTGGGTGCACTGCTCTTATCGTGCGCCAGTGCCCTGTCTCTGGTCCATGAATTTAAGATGTATTCTGTTTTCATTAGGATGGATGGCACAGCGAATGTGACTGAGTATGTTAGAAAGAAAAGAAATGAATATAAATTGGTCCATGTTCTTGGGACTCTGTGGAACCTGCCTCCTCTGGTTGTGTCTCTGGCCTCCTACTTTCTGCTCATCCTCTCCTTGGGGAGGCACACGCGGCAGATGCAGCAAAGTGGCGCCAGCTCCAGAGATCAGAGCACGAAGGCCCACAAGAGGGCCATCAAAATCATCTTCTCCGTCCTCCTTCTCTTCCTGCTCTACTTTCTTGCCTTTTTAATTACATCATCCAGTTATTTCATATCAGAAACTGAGATGGTGAAGACAATCGGAGAACTCATTACCATGTTTTATCCTGCTGGCCACTCATTCATTCTCATTCTGGGAAACAACAAGCTAAAGCATATGTTCGTGGGGATGCTGCGGTGTGAGTCTGGTCATCTGAAGCCGGGATCCAAGGGACCGTTTTCCCTGTAGAGTGACGGAGGTCACAGGTGGGAGCCTGGAAGTCCTTCAGCCTGGCTCAAGACTGCAGGGTTCTTCCTGACCCTCTGGTGGTTCCAGTTTCGTGACATCAGTAGAAGGGAGACACTGCTGCACTGCCTTGTCCAGTGGGGGACACATCTCATGGCTTCTCTGTGCATGGTTGTTTGGAAGAGAGTTAAGCAGTCTTTGGCAAATGTCAGTATAGTAAGAACACTCTCACAGTGTAGACATGGCATTGTATTTTAATCGCTGTCCACAAAATGTGCTGATTAATGGCTTTAATGTAAAGTTTGTACTGACAGTGATGAGCTGATGTAAATAACAGTGTAATGAATTTGAGGGAAAGAGCAGAAGCACTGCAGTTCCACAGACTTGGGTTTCAATTCTGGTTCTGTCCATTTCCAAGACCTTTGACCTTAGGTGAGTTACTTTAACTTTCTGTCTGATCCTCTCTTCCCTCATTTAAAAATGCAGACTGTGACCCTGACCACACAGGCTATTAGAGATTCAGGAGGCGATGTATGCCAACATTCTAGCACAGCACGTTGTGCGAGGCCCTCAGTAGGCGAGGCTGGTGTTGTAATATTGTAACTGACAGTGAATTGTGCAGCAAAGGCAGTCCCTATGAGAGACTGTTCCCACAGAGCCACTGTGCGAGGGCAAAAGCGGTGCAGTGAGAATTGAGACCCGTGGATATTAGGCTGCAGCCCAGTCTGGTGGTGATCGTTCTACTTCAATAGTCCTGGTATTCCTTTATCAGTTTGCTATCACTTTCCTTTATCAACTGCCAAGTAATTTTTTATTTTTTAAATTGGACAAAATTCCAAGCAGTTTGGTTTTTTCCTCACTAACCCAGGTGCATGTTAGCTTTTAAAACTTGAGAGTTTTATAAAGAATAATAGAGGCAGGGGTACCTGGGTGGCTCAGTTGGCTGAGTGTCTGACTTTGGTTTAGGTCATGATCTCACGGCTCATGGGTTCTGGCCCAACTCAGACTCTGCTCAGAGCCTGGAGCCTGCTTCAGATTCTGTGTCTCCCTCTCCCCCCCCCCTCTCTCAAAACTAAATAAACATTAAACATTTTTTAAAAATAGAAGCAGTTTTTATAAGTTTAATAAATTTTATTTTAATACAGTAACGTGTACACTGATTTACTTTTTATCACTGAACAGTGTCGAGAAGTCAATGAGACTTCTTGATCATGAAGAATTCTCAAACTTGTGAACATAGACAGGATTCCTGGCATCTGAATCCAGATTTCTGTCACTGATAGGGCTCTCACGTGTAGAGTGTTGTGGCTATGAAGGCAGGAATGAGTGACCTAACAGATGACAAGTGCTTAACTCTCAGATGGCATAAACAGTACCATTGTTGTTATTATCATTATTTTGTGGAATAAGTCATATTTAGATGTAGCATTAAGGATTGCCATACTACTTGGCATTTGGTCATGTGTAACCAGAAATGAATCTTGGGATTGTTCTTGGATTTACACATCGTATCTAAAGTTACAGGAATAAATGCTTTTTTTGGTCTGCACTGTTTGTTTTCAGATTGATTCTTGCCTCTTGAGGCTGCTAGGAAAGTTCCTAATTCTGACATAACTTAAAATTCTCTTTCAGAAAGTTGTCTGTCGATGGGGCACCTGGTGGCTCAGACAGTTAAGCATCTGACTCTTGATTTCGGCTCAGGTCATGATCTCACAGTTAGTGAGACTGAGCCCTATCTCGGGCTCTGCGCTGACAGCAAGGGACCTATTCCCTCTCTCCCTCTCTCTCTGCCCCTCCCCACTCACGCTTGCTCTCCCGCTCTCAAAATAAATAAATAAACATTAAAAAAATGAAGTGTCTGTTGAAATGTAAAATATTTAATATTCATTCAGAAATTCACTAAAATATAAGGATTCTGAAATGAGTTACATTATAATTAATAAAAATCTGCACTGGTTTCCAACACAGAGAAGTTTAACTATGGAATCCATGCTATCTTTTTTTTAATGTTTATTTATTTTTGAGAGAGAGAGAGAAAGTGTGAGCAGGGGTAGGGCAAAGAGAGAGGGGGACAGAGTATCTGAAGTAAGCTCTGCGCTGACAGCAGACAGCTCGATGTGGGGCTCAAACTCATCAACTGGGAGATCATGACCTGAGCCAACTGAACCATCCAGGTGCCCCGGAAATCCATGCTGTCTTGTTTGGCACCTACTTTGTTAACACTGATCTCCACCTTTGAATTCATCTTCATCCACTCTTCAAGATTTGTTTCCACTTTCTGTCACTTTGACGACTTCTCTGCCTAGCTCTGACTTTCAGGTTCTTTAGTCCTTAACCTGAGTTCCTGATTCTGCCATCTAGCTTAGGTACCGGGGCTTTTCTCTCTTTTAATTGGATATAACATTTTACTTGATATTTTGGCTTGGCTGCTTTTTGGTTCTTGGTGCCTTTCTCTTCCCTCTGTGGCTCCATTAAATCCTACCCTAACCTCACAGATTCAGATATGGTGTTGATGTTATATCATGTGAACATGCTGATGTTACCACTATTAGTTGTTCCACTGGGGCCTGGAGGGTGGGTGGAAACAGAGACTTCTGAGTGGGAGTGTGCAGTCCAACTGGCTGAGTGCAGAGTGGCCTTCCCTGTGAGCAAATGAAATCAGATTCCTCTGTGTGGCATCCCCATCGGCTCACATTTTTCTTTAGAGAAATGTGTAGTTGGCTCCTGGAAAATATCGGACTTGGTTAATATGATGTCAGTCATCTGAGGACCGCCATTAATCAAAATTGGGGGTGGGAGTGGGCACACGAGTCTGGGTAGTGGGTGAGTTGCTGATGATCGAAGTCTCATCTGTTGCTGGAGGCACAGTGCTGGTAAATTTGGCTATTTTGGAGAGGATATGGTCTTCTAAATCTCTGAGGGGGAATACCTAATCTGCCCACTGGTCAGTGAGGTCCAGACATGGGGAAGGATTACCTAATACCTCAGGCCCTGTTTTGAGAAAGCCTGAGTGGCCATCTTGTTTGTTTTGTTTTACTTTCAATGAATTAGTTTTTCTAAAATCCCCTAAGACTCTTAAATCTAGTTGTTTCATGAACAAAGAACCAGAGTATGGCTTCCCCCCACTATGAGCAGGTTCCTGGGGTCAGAGTACAGGGGTGAGAATTGTCCCTGCATTTGGAGGCAGTTCCATGCCAGAACTTGTTTTGTTCCCAAGGCTGCCTCTCCTCCACACACATCCGTTCTTCAGTGCTTCCTGGTGTATTGCTTTTGGTGTATTAACACATGAATCAACAGCAACTCATGAGGCTTTCCAATTTTCCATCACAGGCTTCTGCTTCTCATTTTTAGTATTCTCTGACACCTTGGCCAACTTCACAGATCCTGATCCTTAATGAGACTGAGCTGTAGTTTGTGTCTAGAGGGATCATAAAATAAACCAACAACAAAACAGGCAAACAAAAAACCACCCCCAAATACATTCCAGCATTTCTCAAACAGTTTAAGTGTTAACCGATGTTCTTTGCTTTAAACAGTGTCCTTGATCTTTCCCAACAATTGATGAACAGAGCTGCCTAGATCTTAAAGTCGTGTATATGATTTTCTTGCCTTGGGATAGATGGAAGGGAAAGTCTGATATTATGTTGATATTCTGCAGGAAGTTCTGTTTTAAGAAAACAAAGATGACCTCAGAAACTCCTAACAACTGCCAGTGACAATTGTATGTTATTTTCTGGCATTCCTATATTTTGCTGGACTAGAAAAATGTATAGTGTAGGTGCTAAGAGTGTTATTTCTGGAGTCAAATACATTGGATTCAAATCCTGACCTCATGGTTAAGTGTCCAACTTTGGCTCCAGTCATGATCTCACCATTCATGAGTTTGAGCCCCGCATCAGGCTCTGTGCTAACAGCTCAGAGCCTGGAACCTGCTTTGTATTCTGTGTCTCCCTCTCTCTATGCCCCTCCTCTGCTTTGTGCTCTCTCTCTCTCTCTCCCCCCAAAATAAATCAACATTAAAAAGTCATGACCTTATCACTTGCTAGATACATGATCTTGTAAAAATTACTGAACCTCCTTGGACTTCAGTTTCCTTCACTATAAAATAGGTAATTTTATATTAAAAAAACCTCATAGGATTGGTGTGAGGATTAAATAAGACAATGTATGTAAGTTATTTTACCAACTAAAGCATAATAAATACACAACAGATATTAGCCACTAGTATTTTAGCTTCTCCAGGGTTGAGCCTGAAGAATGTGTGTCATAGAGTGCTAGTCTTCAAACAGTGAATCCAGAGTGTGTTGTTGCTGGTGGTATAGGAGGGCATGACATAAGTGAAAGCCTGCTCCTTCTAGTCCCCAGGGGATGGACAGTGGGAAGGAGACGGACGCAGAAAGGGAACTGCATGGCTGCATAACATAGGCGCTGACTCAGCCTGCAATGCGGGCAGGGCAAGCAGCAACGAGGGACAGGGACCTCTCCCCCGATGACAAGGACACTGAGGGCGAGGACGAGATGTTTCTCTGACACCCTGAGGTAGCATTAATCTCCCCCCTCTCCCCATACACGAAGCATGGCATTGGGAATATGTCTCAGATGTCAATTTTTAAATTATTTTTTATTTAAAATTAAAAAAATTAATTTATTTTTTTAATTTTGAGAGAGAGAGAGCTTGAGGGAGGGGTAGAGAGAAGGAGAGGGAGGATCTCAAGCAGGCTTCATGGCCAGTGAGGAGCCTGATGCACGGCTCGATCCCATGACTCTGGGATCATGACCTGAGCCGAAATCAAGAATTGGACATTAACTGACTGAGCCACCCAGGCGCCCTGTCAGAGTTTAATTTTTAAATATAGACTGAAAATTTTTCTGAAGACATTCTTTCATTATCTCATTGGATTAAACACTTCTGCCTCAGCCAGCAGGTGGGAGCTCAGGAGAAAAACTGTATTACTTGTGGACAAAATTTAAGAACTTTAATTTTCCTCTGCACATATGAGTTTGCCAAGTGAATACCTTTTTTTTCTTATCTCACTATAATGAAATTGTCGTTGCAACTTGGTGGAGCTGGCCCAATGGCAGAGAAGCATTTCCAGACTAACTGAAAAATAATGTTTTCAGAAGCTCATGGATAGAGTTTCTCTGCATGTTCTGTCTAGGCTTGGTACTCATCTGTTGCTAAATAGGGTACTCACAGCCAGGGAGGGACGGTTTCTGACCTTTTCTTGGTTTCTCAGCTTCGTGCCCTAACTGCCCATCTAGCACTTCTCTTTGAGCAAGGGATGGGTTCCAGCTAGCTGCCAGATGCTGCTGTAATACTGTAGAAATAAATCTCTCACACCATTTTGATTCTGGTTCATCTTGATTCCAGTTCATTCATTTATACTGTGGACATTTATCTAACAGCGACTTTGCACCAAGCACTGTACTAGATCAGTTATTGTTCTCAAAAATACAACACGTAGTGGGCAATAGGGACACAGAGACGAGTATTTCATCTCTGCATCATTGAAACAAATGCTTCAGATATGATGAAGGGCTCTGGCACAGGTGATCTTTGTCTCTGTTCTTTCATGACAGCCACGAAAGTGCACTGCTCTGTTCTGCTGCTTGCCAGAGTCCAGCTCCAGCAAGTCCAGGGTTTCCTGAAGGATGGATGGTGCTGGCAAAAGGCGGAGGGATGAGAAAGCCACGAGGTTCTTTTTGATCACCAGGCAGGCATCTCTGCACTGACTGAGAGTCAGCTTTATTTATCATTAAAATGTATGGACACAGCACAGAAGTGGCATTTGCCTTAGACAATGATTTCTGATGACAAATTTCTTTGGTATGTAAAAATTTCTCAAAATATAGATTGGTAGAAGACTCATGCATAATCTTTATCAATAGTGATTGATGTAGGTGATTTAGATGCTTATCATATGGGGAAGGAAGTTATCTTCAGCATTCAAATACAAGACAATGTTTTTAGCATAGAAAAGGCAAAAGTTAGTTCTTTGTGAGTAGGGGCCAATAGCCTGTTTTCTTGAGGAGAAGTAAATCAGGTTTCTCAGGAAATGCAGTATTTGCTCCCATAATCCCCAAAGAAGAAATTCCTCTAATAAGTTCCTTCATAAGGTGCAGTCAGCATATTTTAGAATAAGGGACAAGTTACTCCCAATACAAATCAGCAACGTGCCTTGAGGGGGGGTGTCAGTGCTAACAAATAATTGAGTAGGGGGTAGATAATCAGTCACCATGGTGGGAGGCCCTGTAAAACCCTCCTTAATCTTACAAGGAGTATTCTCAACTTAGTTCAGAAATGGCTCCCAACAGTGCTGAGGTCCTCCGCCGCCTGGCCACACTTCGTGCAGGCGGCTCTCACTGGTGATGGAGTACTGAGACAGGTCTCTTCCTCTGAGACATGAGACTCAAGTACCCTCCTGAACACACCATTGCACCAGATCACTGACCTCTGTCGTTTTGTCTGTCTCTCCACTGTTCTGTGTGCTTTTTTTTTTTAGTTTATTGTCAAATTGGTTTCCATACAACACCCAGTGCTCTTCCTCACAAGTGCCTTCCACTATCACCACCACCTCTTTTCCCCCCTCCCCCTTCCCCTTCAACCCTCAGTTCCTTTTCAGCATTCAATAGTCTCTCACGTTTTGCATCCCTCTCTCTCCCCAACTCTCTTTCCCTCTTCCCCTC
>NC_043701.1:12374809-12396920 GCF_006229205.1 Suricata suricatta | reverse complement strand
TATGACACCCTCAAGGTCCATCCACTTTCCTACAAATGGCCAGATTTCATTCTTTCTCATTGCCATGTAATACTCCATTGTATATATATATATATACATATATATATATATACCACATCTTCTTGATCCACTCATCAGGTGATGGACATTTAGGCTCTTTCCATGTTTTGGCTATTGTTGACAGTGCTGCTATGAACATTGGGGTACATGTGCCCCTATGCATCAGCACTTCTATACCCCTTGGGTAAATCCCTAGCAGTGCTATTGCTGGGTCATAAGGGAGTTCTATGGATAATTTTTTGAGGAACCTCCACACTGTTTTCCAGAGCGGCTGCAGCAGTTTACATTCCCACCAACAGTGTAGGAGGGTGCCCGTTTCTCCACACCCTCGCCAGCATCTATAGTCTCTTGATTTGTTCATTTTAGCCACTCTGACTGTGCTTTTTGAAGGTAGAATGTACTATGGTGATTCTTTTCCCCAGCACCTAACATAGTGCCTGGCTGGCAGTAGCAATTTGTTAAACAAATGAACCAATGAGGGTAACAAGTTGAAAGAGCTCAGAAAGACCTTACGACTTAGCCACTGATTTTCTCTGATGTTTGGCAGTCACTTAATCGTCTTCGTTTTCCTCACCTGTAAATAGGGATAACCATATCTTCCTTCTAGAATGGTTTTAAGATTTGACAGAGATTTAAGATGCCTGCCGCACTGCTGGGAACACAGCACTAAAAGCACCCCACGAAATGGAAGTTTCTCTCTTTCTTCCTCCTCAGCACTCATTAAGGGGTGGCACTGCCCTAAAAAGATTTCATGTCAGGCACCTGGGTGGCTCAGTCAGTGAAGCATCTGACCTCAGCTCAGGTCATGATCTCACAGAGCCCCATGTCAGGCTCTGTGCTGACAGCTAGCTCAGAGCCTGGAGCCTGCCTCTGATTCTGTGTCTCCCTCTCTGCCCTTCCCTTGCTCATGCTCTGTCTCTCAAAAAGAAATAAACATGAAAACAATTTTTAAAAAGCTTTCATGTCCCAAAGGTGCAAATTTATCTTATAGTAACTTCACAGACATAGCTGTCAGGGTTGAGTCAAAAGACACACATGTCAAAAGAGTCCCCACACTTAAGGAAGCCCAATGCAGGTAGTATCCATATGATATTTATCCTTAACTGAAGGTAAAAACCTCTCATGCAGAGGGAGAAAGGGTTTTTTAGTGCTTTTCCCCTACCAACCTTTTCAGAAATAACATCTAACAGAACCCGTGTGCTCACTGGTGATACTAGCCAATGTGATCACATTTTACTGGTAGTTCTCCTGCTGCTGAGAACCCAACAACCTTGTATGTCTCATTCTGATGGGTTCTATTCCTGCCAGTAATGGATCCTCCCACGCCTTTTGGAACATTTAATTTTTATAACTTATTCCATATTGTTTATTCTGTTTAAATGTGTTATATATGTATGTGTTTGTGTGTATGTATGTGTGGATATATGCATACATGTGTTATATATAAATGTTTTATATATAAAAACACATTTAAACTGAAAAAATATTACATATATTATATATATGCAGAACAAATAATATGTATATATATAAACAGGATAAATAATACATGATAATGCAGTAATCTATTTTATAAATAATTAAGTGGAAATATGTGCTATAATATAATCTTCCCTTTAATCACTGCCTTGCTTGTTCATTGTGTCTGCCTTGCTCACTGATCTGGGCATGCTTCTGTCATTGCCCCTTAGTTTTGTACAAACGCTTTTGTAGCAGCTGGGTTCAGAGAATTCCTCCAGGCCTGCTTTTCTGTCATCTATCTTGAAGGGCTTCAGGAATTCACTCCATTTTCTGGACCTGTAGTCTTCATATCTTAGCTTCTTCTGTTTGTCTATTCCTGTGTGTACTTGTGTTCTCATAGAAAGTAATGGGAGTTTGTACACTTTATTTTGATGCTAGTTTTGTAACCTGTGTGTGGCTGACTGAGGCTTACACCTTGGGTTTCCTCAACTGCTGGAGTAGATAAGAGATGCCATACTCCACACTCACTCACCATCTGTGATAATATAATTTGGCAAGCATAGTGTGCCCTTTACTGTCTGAGGAGTTACTGAGGAATCAGGCAGTGAGATGCCTAAAAGGCCCACAAAACTATAGCTAAAGCATTCCTGTGTATTTGGTACCGGAGTATTTTGGCAGTTAAATGTCCAAGAAACAGCCCCCTGTGATGTGAGCATAAGCCCACATCCATAAAGGAAACACATGAAATGGCTGCCAATTTTCCCAAGCAGAAGCCTAACTCAGCAAGTGATTCTGGCACAAATCTATGTATGTGACTGGTGAGGGAATGCAAAGTAAAGGAATCATCACAAAAGGGTGGAATTAATTGAAAACAGGCTCTTGAGGAAGCACGAAGTCCTTGAACTTGATCTGTTCATAACTGTAAATCACTGTAGGTTCCTGGGGACAGAAGGCTAATGTTGGCATGGCCAGAATGACCGATGGAGAAGATAGGGCTGCAGCATCAACAGTTTACAGGGGAGAGAGCAGCTGGACTTGTGTAATCCTCGGGCATGTGGATGAGGGTGGGTGGGATTCACACCATATTCTGGGGTTGCCATGAGGAAAAGCTTTAGTCACTGTGACACAGTGACACAAGCATCGCTGGACTGGGATCCTGTCACTAGGACTTGAAGTCCTTGGAGCCATCCATAACTGCTCCCTCCTGCTGTTCTTCTGGCAGAGTGGGCTCTGGGTTCACTGAGGCCGTTTGAATTAGCCATTTCTAAGGAAAACAGGATATGAATGAAGAAGTAGTAATGCAATCCTTGGAAGATTTGCATCTCAGCAAAAGCAGCTGGCTCTGAGACCATTAATGGCTCATTTGCCACACTGGGGACAATTAGGAAAGAAAATCCTTCCTGGCTGGGTACTGGTGCCTCCTTGGACCTCTCAGTATTTCTCCTGCCCCCACACCAGTGCCACAGCCGCTGAGTCCTCAATGAGTAAAGATGCTTCAGATACTCTTTTTATCTGCTCTCATTGTTTCAGCAGTTTTGAATTTTGTAGGACTCACTGTAAACCTGCTTATTGTAGTGGTCAATTACAGGACTTGGGTGCAAAGCCACAGAATCTCCTCTTCTAATAGGATTTTGATCAGCTTGGGCATCACCAGGTTTCTGATGCTAGGACTATTTCTCCTGAACATTATCTACTTCGTCACCTCTTCAAATGTTGAAAGGTCAGTCCATTTATCCACCTTTTTCCTATTGTGTTGGATGTTTTTGGACTCTAATAGTCTCTGGCTTGTCACCTTGCTCAATGCCTTGTACTGCGTGAAGATTACTGACTTCCAACACTCAGTATTCCTCCTGCTGAAACGACAGCTCGCCCCAAAGATCCCTAGGCTGCTGGTGGCCTGCGTGCTGATGTCTGCCTTCTCCACCCTGCTGTATGTTGTGCTCAGAGAGACCTCATCCTTTCCCGAATTTGCGCCTGGGAGCAATGGGACAGTATGTGACATCAATAAGTGCATCCTGTCTTTGGTGACCTCCTTGGTCTTGAGTTCCCTTCTCCAGTTCATCATTAATGTGACTTCTGCTTCCTTGCTAATCCATTCCTTGAGGAGACATATACAGAAGATGCAGAAAAATGCCAGTGATGTTTGGAACCCCCAGACTGAAGCTCATGTGGGTGCTATGAAGCTAATGATCTATTTCCTCATCCTCTACATTCCGTATTCAGTTGCTACCCTGCTACATTATCTCCCTTCTGTACAGATGGATTTGGGAGTCAGAGCCGTCTGTATGATTATTTCCACCCTTTATCCTCCAGGACATTCTGTTCTCATTATTCTCACACACCCTAAACTGAAAACAAAAGCAAAGAAGATTCTTTGTTTCAACATATGGTGGAATTTCAAGAGTAAATAGTGGTGGGAGTCATCTCCTGGTTTGGGAGCAAGATTTCCTCCATTACCAGTTTTCGCAGTGGTCTGAAAAATTGATATTTGTAATTGCTGATCAGATATCCTAGGCCTTTGAGTGCCTGTGTGTCAGTTCATTCTGCAATGTAAAAAATTTAAAATATTAGGCAACTTTTTTCTGAGGAGCTTGTTTGAGGCATTATTTATCATGTAGTTTGCATGAGTGTTGCATCCCTGGCTAGTGGAAGTCACCACATTGTTCCATGGGCTACTCAAGTATATGGGGACATTCTCCCAAATTAAACAACACATTATAGTTCTCATCATTAGTTAGATTTTTGAGATTTAGCTGAGGAGCCTTGGGTATGGGTTTAGCAGTGGGTGAATCTTCATCAGGAGTCCGCAGACTGGGTTAAAATTAGCAAGAGGATGCAAAGAGTAAAGAAGAAAGAAAAGTTTTAGAAAAAGGAAGAAAGAGAAAGAGGACAGAAAACAGGTATATACTGTGGCAGGTGTACAGAAAAAGCCCACTCCCCTTGCTGGGTCACAGTGACTGAGCTATTATTACCAAGAAACTCTACAAGTGAACTTCTAGGTTTGCTCTGGAAAGAAGGGAAGGGTCAGAGTGGAGGAAAGTGACAAGTATTAAAGAAGCTGAATCCAGAATAGTTCCAAGGATCTTAAAATCTAGGGAGCTAGCCTGAGGTCAAAAGCAAGTGCCAAATAGTGAAATCAGTGCAGTCTGAGTGCAACTTTACACAAGATTGTACCCCGTCACATGATACAGAATTCAGGGGAAAGCCAAGAGGAGCCATTGGATTGGTGGTGGGAGCATCAGACTTTTGATGAATATATATAATCTGCTTGTGAATTTATGTACTGAGCTGTGTGGGCACTGCACAGTTGTCCAGGAGGGGAGGGGGGTTGGGACAGCAGGACTGGCTACAGAGGAACAAGAATATGAAGATAGAATATTGATCAGTTTGGGATGGGAACTGAAGAGTAATAACTTATGTTTATACACTTTTGGTACTTCTAAAATATTTATGTTATATTTACACATGTCAAAATAAATAATCTTATTAAATACCATTCTATTTATTAAAAAAGAAAAAAATGAGAAATCTTCAAATTTTGCAAATTACCTGTTTTTTTTTTATCATTCTGGACACCAGAATCTTGACTGCATTATTCAGTGAGGATTACTCAAACCTATATTTTAGGCTTAAAAGAAAAAGGTTTTCATCATGTTAGAATCTTAAGATTAGGAGATAAGAGGATTACTGAGGCTGATTAAATCCATGACAGAAGAACTCTAAATGAGTGGCAGAGAGCCTTGTGGTCCCCCAGTATCTGTTCTCTTTCATATCTCTCCCATAGGAACAGAAAATTTAGCTACCCAGAATTTTGGCAGCAAATTACATTTTACAGCTTTCTCTTCTAAGTAGGTATTATGTGTGATCAAGTTCTTCCAATAGAGTATGTGGAGAAGTGATGTGTATACTTTCTAGAACAGGTATTCTTCCTGTGGTCTGGAATACCGGATGTAATGGTTGGCCATCTTGGACAAGTGGATGATGTGACTTCCTGGGGATGGTGGAGGAATCATCCATCCCAGTTGCTTCTCAGTTTCTGACACCATGGAGTTGCCACACCAGCTCTGGACTATTTACTCCAGTACCATTCATGGGAAATAAATATCTCCATTCTTTCAGACACTGTAGTTTTGGGTCTTTATTGCCTTACTCAACAAACTTATGCTAAACCATATTCATTTGTTTGGGCACTTGCCTGTAGTCCTCTGTGGGCAGACTTTTTAACAATGCTGTGGGTTTGAAGTTTGCTGGTTCCAATATGCTCTGCCACTAAATACATATTAATCAGGAATTTTAAAACATTTTAGAGTTTTTTTTCTTCTTCAAGATGTGATAACTTATAGGCTCTCTAATATGCACTCTTCAGCACTTTTCTATATTCTCTGCCTATTCGGGAAAAGGGGGGATGTTTAAGACTCTTCATTAATAAGAGTCACTGTCTGGAGGCACCTGGGTGGCTCAGTCAGTTAAACATCTGACTTCAGCTCAGGTAACGATTTCACAGTTTGTGGGTTCAAGCCCTGCATGGGGCTCTGTACTGACAGCTCAGAGCCTAGAACCTGCTTTAGATTCTGTGTCTCCCTCTCTCTCTGCCCCTCCCCTGCTCATGCTCTATTTCTCTTTCTCCCTTAAAAAACAAATAAACATTAAGCAATTTTTTAATTAAAAAAAAAAAAGAAGAGTCACTCTTGGAAATGAAGGGTGGGTGCCAGGGCAGTGTCTGTTTAACATCAGGAAACATACAGCATGGTAGCTATACCTCGGGGCCATTGCCATTTAACTTGGAACTGCTAAAGCCCAATGTCGTCTGAGCTACATTTCTCCATGCTACTTTATTGGTTCCTCACAACTTCTTAGATAGTGTTGATATTAACTATTATACAGATGAAAAAATTTAGGCACAAACAGGTATTAATAAATGGCTCATAAACTAAACTAGGAAGGGGTAGTTTTAAGGCTCCAATTTGTCTTCTAATTCTAAAATCTGGTTCTTTTTTTAAGCGTATCACAAGGTGGATGGAAAGATTAGGACAGTGTAGGATCACGCCTATTTATAAAGTTTTATCTTCTAGGATAAGAAGAAAATATTCAAAAGGGTCTTAGTTGTATTTATGCTTTTTTTTTTTTTTTTTTTTTTTTTTGAGGAACCTCCATGCTCTTTTCCACAGTAGCTGTACCAGTTTGCAATTCCCACCAACGGTATAAGAGGTTTTCCCTTTCTCCACATCCTCACCAACACTTATTGTTTCTTGTGTTGTTGATTTTAGCCATTCTAAAAGGTGTGAGGTGATATCTCATTGTAGTTTTGATTTGCATTTCTCTGATGATGAGTGATGTTGAGCAACTTTTCATGTGTCTGTTGACCGTCTGGATATCTTTGGAGAAATGTCTATTTATATCTTCTGCCCATTTTTAAATTGGATTGTTTCTTGGGTGTTGAGTTATATCTGTTCTTTATATATTTTTGATACTAACCCTTTATTGGATAAGTCATTTGCAATTATTTTCTCCCACTATGTAGGTTACCTTTTAGTTTTGTTGATTTTTTTCCTTCCCTGTGCAGAAGCATTTTATTTCAGGTGAGATATATTTTTAAACTAACAGTGTAGCAACATTAAAGAAGCAATCATTTAAAAATTTATTTTGAACATTGCAAGTTGGGCAGGAATAGGCCAGTAGAAAGATTGGGAAAGTAGATATAGTATGTGCATGAACGAAATGAAATTTTTATCCATTTTAAGGATTTTTACTTTTTCACTTCAAAACCACTTTAAAAATTGAGTATTGTTGACACACAATGTTACATAAGTTTCAGGTGCACAGTATAGTGATTGGACAAGTTTACGTATTATGCTGTGCTTAGCACAAATGTAGCTACCACCTGTCACCATACAAGCTATGACAGTGTCATTGAATGTATTCCCTTATGCCGTGCCTTTTGTTCTTGTGATTTATTCATTCTGAAACTAGAAGTGTCTACCTTCCACTCCCCTTCACCCATTTTCCTGTCCCCGCATCACCCCCCTCAACCATCAGTTTCTTTTTATGGGTCATTTCAAGGATTTTACAAGTTTCTTTATAGTGCCTAAATTTTACTTAAACATGTGTGACTTTGGGCTTTCCTAATCACTGTTACTAGCATTTCGTCTGTGAGCCATTTTTAGTTTCAACTGTTTAAAGAACAAACAAATGAAAGAAGGGACATAGAGGAAGGAGACATTAGTTGTTTAAAGCATGAATTGAATGTAACTTTTAAGAAAGCCCTAAATGCGAGAGTCTTCAGATTAGACTGGAGCTTACCGACTGTATTTAAAATAAATTTCTCTATAATGTTCTTTTTTTGCTAAGTTAGAGCTGGAGCTGGAGGCTCTAGTCTAGCCCGGTGCTTCTCAGAGTGCTGGAGAGGTGAGAAGCAGCCGGCTAGACTAGAGGCTCTGGGAATTCTTTTCACATTTCCTATGCCCTGCCTCCCATTTCTCTTGGGTGTGGAAGTAGAGGGGGAAGTGGTAGTTTGTCAAAACTCCCAGGGATTTGAATAACTGGCCCATGGCCAGTTTTACTCTCTGAGGAAAAAAGTGTGAAAGGGATCTCGGCATCTGTGTAAGAATTTGCCTGGCAAGGAAATTAATAACAAGGAAGTGATGTGAGTTAATGGAGGTTGGGGTGGAAGGGGACTGGAGAGAGCGTGGAGGGTAAGGATAATAGTAGGGGAGGGGCGAAGACTGCACACCATCCTCCCTTAGCCAAGTGGGTGGGTGTGGGGTCAGTCTTCTGGGGAAGCACCAATATTAACAGGTCACAACAGGCAGGTTGTTCTCTGGATTATGGCAGGGGCTGTGTGGGCCCTGGGAAAAGGCATGCCTATAACCCTGCGTGGGCAGGAAGGAGCAAGAGGGACATTTTACAAAATGCCTGAACAGTAATCTTCAGAACCGTCATGGTCATGAAAACAAAACATGATTGAGAAACATCACAGACCAGCAGAGACTAAGAGCATCTGATAACTAAATGCTTACGTTTTGAATAAAAATGCTTATATTTAAGGTTTACAATAGGATAAGTTGATATGCACATACATAGTGAAGTGATGACTGCAGTCAAACTCATCAACATGTCATCTCCTCACATGGGTACCATTTGTGTGTGTGTGATGGGAGCACCTGGAATGTCCTCTCTCAGCCCATGCCTGGTATTCAGGACAGTGTTGCTAACTGCGGTCAGTATGCTGTCTGTCAGATCTCTAGACTTACTCATCCTACATAAGGTCTCCAGATCTCCACCTCCTCACCCCTGACGGCCGCCGTTCCGCTTCTTTCTATTCGGTGTTTTATATTCCACATACACGTGAGGTCATGCATTCTGTTTTGTGTGTGTGTCTGGCTTATTTCACTTGGCGTAGTTCCTTTTAGGTTCACCCATGTTATTGCAAATGGCAGGATCTCCTTTATTAAGGCTGAATAACACACACACACACACACACACACACACACACACACACACTCACACATGCACATCTTCCTCAACTTTCAGTGGGGTTACGTCCAATAAACCCATCGTTTAAATCATGTGTTGAAAATATCATAGTTCGAGAATGTATTTAATATTTAGCTACCAAACATCATGGCTTAGCCTAGCCTACCTTGAATGTGATCAGAACACTTACATTAGCCTGTAGTTGGGCCAAACCATCTAACATAAAGCCTATTTTATAACAATGTGTTGAATATCTCATGTAATATGTTGACTACCCTACTGAAAGTGAAAAATGAATGGTTGTAAGTTGATAAGTTTACCTTTGTGATTGTGTGACTGGGTGGGAGCTGTGGCTCATCGCTGCTGGCTAGCATCATGAGATCGTGTTATACTGTATATCCCAGGAAAAGATCAAACTTCAAAATTTTAAATACAGTTTCTCTTGAATGTGTATCTCTTTTGTGCTATTTTGAATTTGAGAAGTTATAAGTTGAACCATTGTAAATTGGGGAATGTCTCTTTCTGTCTATCTATCACAATTTCTTTATCTATTCATCTGTTGATGGGAACTTAGGTTGTTTTCATATCTTGACTATTGTGATTAATGGCACAGTAGACATGGGAGCACAGATACCTTTCTGAGATCCTGAGGAGGGATCATTGGATCATTTGGTAGTTCTATTTTTATTTTTTAAAGAAGCCTCCATACTGTCATCTTTAATAGCTGTACCAATTTACATTTCCACCAGAAGTGTATAAAGTTTCTCTTTTCTCCACATCCTTACTAACACTTTTTTTCTTTTCTTTTCTTTTGATAACAGCCATTGTAATGATCCAAAGTGAAATTTCATTCTGATTTTGGTTTCCATTTCCCTGATGACTAGTGATGCTGAGCACCTTTTCATGTACCTGTTGGCCATTTATATTTCTTTTTTGGAAAAATGACCATTTTAGGTCATTTGCCCATGTTTTAAATTGGGTTGTTTGCTTTTTTGCTATTCAACAGTATGAGTTCCTTACATATTTTGGATAGTAACCTCTTATCAGATGTATGGTTTTCAAGTATTTTCTCCCAATTTATCTATTGCCTTTCATTTTGTTGATTGTTTTCTTTGTTGAACAGAAGCTTATCCATACTGTTATTCTACATAGAATAGACTGCTTTGTTGTGCTGAGTAGATAGCCATAGTTTACCCCTCTGAAGGTCTCTTTTGATGTTTGTATTCCCCTTGGTCCTCTCATGGGCTTTCTTTTCTTGATTCAGGTACTGTGAGAATGGCTGAGAGCTCAGAGCGGTGGAATAGTAGGCATGTGAATGAAGTGACTTTGGTAGAAAGAGGTGTGGTAGTGTTATGGCCAGCATGGTTGGGTTGAATCAAAAGTAGAAATCAGGTGGTTGTTCTAGTAACTAGAGAATGCTGAGGCTGTAACTCTCCAGATATAATCATTTCAGCCTTTGGTTTGGGGGCTGATATGCTGAGCAGTTCTGTATGGAAGTGAACTAGCAGTGTGGTTCCCAGATTTCTCTCCACTTTGACCTTCTCTTGCACTGATTATTCAGCAGTAAATAGTTATCCTGTCTCCTCATTGTTTTCTCTCATTTTCTCACTCTATCCTTTTCTTTGTTTTCCCTGCCATTGGAACAAGCCTTTGTGCGTGTATAAATACAACTCTATGGTTATATACTCAAGTTATAAACATGTTAAAACAGTATTGATTATTTGCCTCTCCCACTAGAATGTCAGCTCTGTGATGCCAGGGACTTTGTTTTTGTGGCCATTACTTCCCCAAGCCTGGACGAGGGGCCTGGTAGGCATTTGATAAATACTTGCTAAAGCATTCATAAATGTTATACTTCCCTTGTTTATAACATGAGGTGCTTTACATTTGCCACTGGTGAGATCCTCAGAATGTCTTATTTTGGTTTGGCAGAGTTGGGTGGGTGGGAACAAGGTTCAAGAGTACCTAAGGATTTCACTTGCTTCCTTTGGAAGGATGGTCTGTAGCTGGGGCTTGTTCCTTATCTCAGATTCCAGGCCAGCTTCATGCACATGGAAATGGAAGACTCTTACCTTCCAGAACATTACTTGTGTTCACAGCTTTGCCTTCTTTGCCAGAGAATGGACTTCAAAAGGACAGAATCTGAACTCTGAGAAGTGAAATGTTCCACCCTAATAGTCCATCACTGGTAGGGGATTTGAGGCTCAGCCAGGAGCCACACACATTCATCACTGAAGCAGGGAACCTTCTGGGACAGCAGTGAGACTCCTGTCCCCAGATGCTGTCTGCTTCCCTAGCACTGCTGAGGGTGGTGGCAGTGGCTGAATTTCTCATTTGCCTGTTTGGAAATAGAGTTCTTGTGATCTGAGGTTTTGGAGAATGGGTCAGAACATGTAAAGGGATCCCTATACAAACCCACTGTCCTGGGTGTGGTGGCTGTCAGTATCTTCTACTGCAGGAAAATCCTGTCTGCTGAAGTAGAGGATCTGCAGTTGGGTTTTTGTTTTCTTTTAAAGTCTTTTTTTTGTTTTTTGTTTTTTTGCTGCCCACAAGAGATTCATTTTATTTTTTTTAATAGTTTATTGTCAAATTGGCTTCCATATAATATTCAGTGCTTCTCCCCACAAGTGCCCCCCTCCATGACCATCACCCTTCCCTCCCTCCCCCCCCTCCGTTCAGTCCATGGTTCGGTTTCAGTATTCATTAGTCTCCCTTGATCGGTGTCCCTCACTCTCCCCTGCTTTCTTTCCCCCTTCCTCTCCCCATGGTCCCCTGCCAGGTCTCTCCTGTTAGACCTATGAATGCAAACATATGGTATCTATCCTTCTCTGCCTGACTTATTTCGCTTAGCATGACACCCTCGAGGTCCATCCACTTTCCTACAAATGGCCATATGTCATTCTTTCTCATTGCTATGTAATACTCCATAGTATATATATATACCACATCTTCGTGATCCATTCATCAGGTGATGGACATTTAGGCTCTTTCCATGACTTGGCTATTGTAGAAAGTGCCGCTGTGAACATTGGGGTACATGTGCTCCTATGCATCAGCACTTCTGAATTTCCTGGGTAAATCCCTAGCAGTGCTATTGCTGGGTCATAGGGGAGTTCTACTGATAGTTTTTTGAGGAACCTCCACACTGTTTTCCAGTGCGGCTGTACCAGTGTACACTGCCATCAACAGTATAGGAGAGTGCCCGTCTCTCCACCCTCACCAGCATCTATAGTCTCTTGATTTGTTCATTTTAGCGACTCTGATCGGTGTGAGGTGGTATCTCTTTTAATATCACTTTGCTCTTCCTTGCACACCCATGCTGCTTTCCTAAGAAGCTAGCCTGGCCTTCCTCCTTTCTAATTCAATTACTCTTTCTCTGCATTTCCTCATAGTTTTCTGACCTAGTTTGACACTGTATTGGTTTTCTATTTGCTATGTAGCAACACATACTTAGCAGTTTAAAACAACATACACATTTAGTCACAGTTTCTGTGGATAGAGTCCAGGGACAGCCTAAATGGGCCCTCTGCTCAAGAGTCTTAAAAGCTGCAATCAAGATGTTGACTAGGCTGGTTTTGGGGGGGCTCAGGGTGCTTTTCCACACTCACTGTTGTTTGCAGAATTCAGCTCCTTGCTGATTTCCTACTGACTGTCTTCTGGGGGCTAAAGACAACACCCCACAGTTTCTTGCCATATGTCTTTCTCACAGTCTGGTAGCTGGATTCTTCAAGGCTAGCAGGAGGGTCCAGTTTCTCTTCCAAAACTTTAACTGAGTAAGTTAGATCCACTCAGTAATTTTTGAGTAGCTCAAATGCAACTGATTTAATTACACTTGCAAAAGTCCTTCATCTTTGCCATATAATGTAACTTAACCTCAGACGTGACAACCCGTCTTAATCATAGTCCAACCACTGCTCAAGGATTACTCAGGGCATGTCCACCAACCGGTGGGTGATGTCAGAGGCTGTCTTACAATTCAGCCTTCCACAAACATCTGTGTTAGGCTGGTCACAGGGAAGTTGGAATCTGGACAATAAATAAAGCACTTTTCCTATATTTCTTGATTAACTGTGCTAGTCTTTTTTTTTTTTTTGCTTATTTGAACTCATTTCCTTTCTGTAAGACTTTGGTATGAGATATATGCTGAATCATGTGTGTGTGGATTATTGATCATAAAGGACAGATGACCTCAAAGACCTTGATTAGTAGTAATGGTTCCTTTCCCTAACTTACTTTTTTTTTTTTTTTTGGTATCTAAATATACTGTGTTTTTGTTCTCTGATTGTTTTCTTCCCTAAAACTTCCCCTACTTTCTTCTTTGATGATGAAATATATTCTACTTTATTATTAGTATTTTGGTAAGAAAATATATTTTAAATTCAACTTTATTCAGCTCTCATGCTTATATGTTCAAAGTACTTTTTACGAAAATAAAATTTGTTTTTTTATAATATGAACTCACATTTGGCACTGTATAAAACCTGAGAATAGGGGAGCCAGTGTAGACCAGTCAGTTGAGTGTCTGACACTGGATTTCAGCTCAGGTCATGATCCCAGGGTGTGGGGTTGAGCCCCACATCAGGCTCCATGCTAAGTGTGGAGTCTGCTTAAGATTCTTTCTTTCTGTCCCTCTGTCCCTCTCCCCTACTTGTGCGCTCTCTCTCTCTCTCTCTCTCTCTCTCTCTCTCTAAAAAAACAACCCTCCCACCCTTAAACACCTGAGAATGTTTGGATTTCGTCTTGTTGTATTATGTGCTGGTGTCTAGATGCTAGCCTATGACCCTTGAGAAGGGGAGTTGGTGTCTGTGGTACTGTTCAAATTTCTGAGTGTAGGTTCATAGTGCATTCATGTGGATGCAAATACAGAGGGGATCATAACTTCTAAATTCTCTGTGCTTGGTCACAGCTGTTCAGTACTAGAGGACAGGTTCCAGAAGGGCAAGGCCAAATCCAGATTTTGTTGTGTGAAAACTTACCTTGAGTGTGGTATCATTCTCCGGGGATCTGCAGCTCAGCCAGGAGCCACACACATTCATCTGCTGAAGCAGGACGTCTTCTGTGAAAGAAGCGAGAGACTCCTGAGCCCAGCCATGCTGTCTGCTGCCCTAGCACTGCTGATGGTGGTGGCAGTGGCCGAATTTCTCATTGGCCTGGTCGGAAATGGAGTCCTTGTGGTTTTGAGTTTTAGAGAATGGGTCAGAAAATTCAACAGGTCCTTATACAACCTCATTGTCCTGGGCCTGGCCATTTGCCGATTTCTCCTGCAGTGGCTCATTATGATGGACTTAAGCTTCTTTCCAGTTTTCCAGAGCAGCCGTTGGCTTCATTACCTCAGTGTCTTCTGGATCCTGGTAAGCCAGGCCAGCTTGTGGTTTGCCACTTTCCTCAGTGTCCTTTACTGCAGGAAGATCACGACCCTTGAACACCCTGTCTGTTTGTGGCTGAAGCAGAGGGCCTATCGCCTGAGTCTCTGGTGCCTTCTGGGGTACCTCATGATCAGTTTGTTACTTGTGGTCCACATTAGCTTAAAGACCTACAGTCCTTCCCAAGGCAACAACAGCGTTCTGTACACCCTTTCAAACAGGCACTATGTGTATATATTAAAGCTCAATGCAGGAAGTGGGTTGCCTTTCATAGTGTTTCTTGTTTCTTCTGGGATGCTGATCGTATCTTTGTGTAGACACCACAAGAAGATGAAGGTGCATACAGCTGGTAGGAGAGATGCTCGGGCCCAGGCTCACGTCACTGTCCTGAAGTCCTTGACCTGCTTCCTTGTCCTTCACGTGGTTTACATCCTGGCCAGTCCCTTTTCCATCATCTCCAAGTATTCTGCTAATCTCCTCATAGTCTTCATCTCCAAGACACTCATGGCTGCCTATCCTTCCCTTCATTCTGTCATGTTGATCATGGGGAATCCGAGGATGAAGCAGACTTGTCAGAGAATCCTGTGGAAAATAGTGTGTGCTTGGAGATGCTGACACTCTTGATCTAGAGAGAAACATGCTCAGAATACTCTTTTAAGACAGTTTTTGGTAGCTCTCTATAAGGGAGCTGACATTCGTGTCTTTAAAATTTTTACTTCTCTGACACCAAATCAACAGATGAGCTACAGGAAATACAGAATAAAAACCAATACCGTTTCTCTTTTTGCACTGTAAAGTATAATTATTTTATTGTGTCATAGAAATCAAGACTGGGACTTTATGTTTGGTAAAATAGGTATTATATTCTGTTTGCATATTCCAAATAATTAATTTGTTTTTAAATTACATATATAAGTTGTGTTTTTCCTACTATAGGTAATAGAGATTAAGAGCAATTAATAGAGAACATTCATTTTTATTAAATTTCACTTATCCATTAATGTTAGTCATTTTAGGCTAAGTTTTTAAAAAAAGAAGTATCAAATAATTTTCCTATTCCTCTACTGTACTGGGTCTAGTGATTTAACTGAAAAACAAACAAAACAAAATATCTTTATATTTCTAGAAGTTTCTTTGAGACCTAGACTTGCCTTTTAGGGTAAAAGTTAGTTGGTTACCATGTTCTATATTAAGCTCCAAAGCCCAGGACCTAGACTGCAGTAAGATGGGAGTGATGGGCACTTGCTTCTGCTCACAAAAAAGGACACTTCTCCCTGAATGTGTGAAGCCTTATATTCCTTGATCAACTAGCCATCCTGGCTGTGTGCTCTGGTCTCTCTGCAGGCTGAAATCAGAGTGTTAGCATACTAAGTCCTTGAGTTGAATGGAGATCCTCTAGAATGTCAAATCCATGGCAGCAGGAACTGTGTCTATTTTTGTTTTCTCCTAGGTTTCTAATGCCCAGAATACCACCTCGCTTATAATAAGGTAGTATTTTCTAAATGATTGATTAATTACATTAACTAGTCTTATAATTTTTCTTTTTAAAATGTTTATTTATTTTGAGAGAGAGAAAGAGAGAGAGAGAGAGAGAGAGAGAGAGAGAGAGAGAGAGTCAGAGAGAGTGTGCATGCACATGAGTAGGTAGGGGCAGAGAGAAAGAGGGGAGAGAGAGAATCCCAAGCAGGCTCTATGCTGTTAGCATGGAAACCAACACGGGGCTTGGACTCACGAACTGTGAGATCATGACCTGAGCCGAAACCAAGAGTCAGACACTGATCCAACTGAGCCACCCAGGCACCCCTTACAATTCCTCTTTCATGTTATAGAGAGCTCAGTTTCCTGACTCTGGGTCCTGGGCTTTTCCCCTGACATCATGCTACCTTCCTAAATAAGCTAGCTCTGCCTTTGGCTTCTCTGAATCCCATCCCTCTTTCTATGAACTTTCTCAGTCTTCTTTTTAGCCTGCTTTGAACACATTTCTTTTGATTTAGTTCCAGGGGATCTGGAATTCAAAGGACTACACTTGGTAAACCTTTTTTCACTTCTCATGAACCATGCTAATTAATCCACTTTCATTAATCTGTTTTCCCAAACACGTGTCTTTTCCTAACCTAAAGCTGTGAACTGAAGTACATGCTAGACACATGTGGATATTAGTCATCATTCGGGAAGAACTTGCTTCTCTGATGTCACGGTGAGTTGTGTGAGGTCAAGCACTGCCTTTTATCTTCTGGGAATGATAATCCATTTCAAGTAGAGAGATGCTTCTCCGTGGTTATATTTTAGTAGCAGGATGAACTTCCCGTCACGCCACGCCTATAGCTACACAGATGTCTTTTATGACCAACTGTTGCATAACAATAATAGTATCTACCATTTGTGTTGGGCTTTACATTTGTCAGACATTCTCATACATAGTCCATTATCTCATTTGATTTTAGTAACAACTCCATGCAGTTAGCATGTATAGCCTCATTTTATAGATCACAAAACTCAGGCTGGGGCAGTGATTTGCTCAAGATTATCAGCTGGTAAACCATACAAGTAAAACAGTCCTAGAGTTTGGATCACAGGTCTTGTGCTTTTTCCAGTAAACCTTAAGTTCCTGTTGTTCATACTCATAAGACTTCATGCTCGGATTAGCCTGTGGAATTTTCAAGGTTATGAGTATTTTTCAAAAGGTGAAATAACCTTTCCAGTTTGGTATTGGTGAGTTTCTTGGGAACCAAGATCCCCAGTGACTGAAGTTTCTACAACTTCTTTTCCTAGGAATAAAACACTTGCATTTACCTACTTTTTGGAATTGGATTTTCTTCCTTTTCTAAACATGATTTAGCTCATGATGGTTGTGAGGCTGCTTTGTATTTTATCCAAGAAGACAAATCAGGAGGCAAATCTGTGCTCTTGAATCGATTCCTATGTAATTGTATCTTTCATAGTTTGCATTCTCAGAGCTGCAGCTGGCCCCATGTATATGTACATGTGTGCCCGTGTGTGTGCGTGCACGTGTGAATATTACTAGCCTTCCTTTCTATTATGTAGGAGGATTTGTTATGATGCAGCCTAGGGAAAGTCTAAAAAGGTTCAAACAATAACAAGTTGTCATTCAGCTCCTTGTTATTAGTCCCATTGCCTGGATATGGTCATATTTTGCCATTTGCCATAGTTCTAGTGGTTGTTTTCTCAACTCTATGATTTTGCTTCTCTTACTTGGTTTATAAACTTTGAACTCTAACTTTTGAATCATATTCATCAAAGTTTTGGGATTATCTCAACCCCAAATCATTCCCCTCTCCTAAATTTGGTTTGTTTTATTTATTTGCCATTAACTTTATAACTTTAAGTAATATGTTTTCAACTTTTCTGTTTTGACCATAACTTCTGGCAGTGTCTATAGAACCTGAGCTATGTAGAGGGAGAAATTAGTGCTATCCTGTACTTTTCCATATCTCACCTCATGTCCAACTTCAAATAACTTGAGAAAATACATTTATTGGAAGAAAATGGCTATCTCACAGAATCATTGGGAAGGCTGGAAAGTCAAGATCAGAATGGTAACCAAGAGAATATAAACAGCTGAGAACACAACCATGTCACTCCACAGGGACTGATGCTGGCACCTCGCTTTCACATTTGAACAGTCAGCATTGTGTCTGTGACACTGCCCCTCCTTTGTGAGTGTGTCCCTGTGAGTCACAGCTACAAGGCCCAAAGTCCTGTCTATGAGCCTCTTGTTGGCTCGTTCTAGGTCATATGCCTGCCCTTGTTGACAGGCCTTGGGGTGAGGAAAAATCTGATTTTCTTTGGTTTCTGAAATATGTATTTTTAAATTAAATGAAATAAAGTACTCGATAATTAGATCAAGCAGCAGAATTGATATGGCTGATGGTGAGCTAATGAAGATTTGTAATCTGAACTGAAAGTTCAGCTCAAAGCACTCTCAGAAAGTAGCAGGAAGCACAAAAAAGATGGACAATCTAAAAAGAAGAGAAAAGCTATATGGCACATTGAAATAACAGAATAATTACTGTGTGACTGTGGTCTCAGAGGAGATGGGAAAAATGAGGGGAAGGAATTAAATAGTGCAAGAATTGCCCTGAGTTAAAGAAAGATTAAAAAAAAAAACTAGATTGAAAGACACAAAGGATGCCAAACAAAAGAGATAAGGTGGGGGACCCTTCACACTTAAGTCCATTACAGAAGAATTTAAAAATATCAGAGAGGAAAGTTTACAAGGATATCATAAGAATATCAAAGGAAAGTTCATAAAACTTTGAGGGAGAGCAGAACACAACTATAACACTTCTCAGTAGAATGCAGAAGAAAAAAACTTGTATAACATTCTATTTTAGTAAGTATTTTATTCTTATTTTCAAATAACACCATGAAGAAAAGTTTAGAAGTATTTTTCTGGCTACCGGCCTATTTTCGTATTGATTATATACAGAGAGTCAATTATAAAAATGTCAGTAAAGGCTTAGTGAGTTGATGATCATGAAGTTAGCAATTCTGAAATATTTTAGCAACCAAGGAAGATCTTGAAATTCTAAAGGATTTGGCAAGAATGTGAAATCACATTTGCAACTGAATTAAAGGAGTCAATGTTGTATATAACTGGAGATGTTTCTAAGTATCTAGCACAAATAATTGCCAGTGCTACGAAATGTGATAGAGTGAAGTAATGGAAATGAGAGAAGTGGACAAAAAATCTAAGCATATAGACTGAAGACAGAAGAACCTATGAGGGGCAGCTTGCTCTCAAGGGAAAGCCTTACCAGTATATGGCTTTTAAGAAAAAATCTGGAAACATAGCCGAAGTGCTTTCCTTTAGTGGGAAGTAGTAGAGTGGCTTCTAGAACCTCTGCATTCTACACCACGTTAAGTAACCGGCAAAATTATGAATAAAGATTCGGTATCTGCGAAAACACTCATCCAGTGTTTTAAAATAAATGTGTATTGTTAGATGAGGCCTTCTCTGGTTCAGATTTTTAAATTGTAATAAAACTGATCTCTAGAAATTACTGCCCTCAAAGATTTGAAGGAAGAACAAACTCCAGTTTAAAGGCCGTGAATTATATGACTGAGGTTGAGTGCAAAGGCTGGCCAAGAGACATTTTTCTAGGAATTATTTTTTCTTTTGCATTTTTTTCTGTGTCATCCTGCATAGGGATGTTAATTTTTCTGTATTGTTTCAATTTTAGTTATGTGCTGCCAAAGGGGGCACTCTTTTAGGATTTTTATTAGGATTGTTTTTATTTCAGTTGTTGCTCTGCTTACAAAGATGCATAACTTTTCAGTAGTATAATTCAATGTAATTTTCCTCATAACCTCTTTAATTTTTTTTGTATATTATTTTATAGAGTTTAAAGTTTTATAAGAACACATATACCACTGTATAGCAGAAAAGGCTTTTTTGGTCATAAATTCATCATGAAGATTAAATGAATTAATATATGTGCGTGCATGGAAGAGTGCCTGTATGCATAGTAGTAACTATATATATTTACCCTTAACATTATTATCAGATTAGTCTTTGGGAAAAATAATTTTAAATATTTGCACTGGCGAGGGATAATTAGAGATACAGAAAATAGTATAGAAATGCCAGGTAAATAAGGTTTGGCAGTGGCTTCCTAAGTATGTGAGTACATCACCATCCATTGTTCTTTCCTTTAACTCTGGCTACATCTTTCTAAAACTTTTGTTAAATTCTCTTAAATAATCTGTTTGTATGTATTACTTATTCTAACATACATATCAAAAAGTCATATGTTTTTTGAAAAAATTTACAAGATAGAAAATCTTGTATATAGAAAATCCTATGGAATCCATGATAAGTAATAAACAACTTCAGCAAGGTTACAGAATACAAGATCAATAATCAATTGAATATTGACTCAGAATACAAGGTCCATAATCAACAAAAATCAATTGTATATCTGTATACTTGTAATGGATACTTTAAAAATGAAATTAAGAAAACATTCATTTATAATTACTTTAGAAAGAATAAGATACATAGGAATATTTTAATAGAAGTATAAGACTAACACATTGAAAAATTTCAAACATTGTGAAAGAAATTACAAAGATCTAAATAAGTGGAAAGACACCCCATGTTAACGGATTAGAATACTTAATATTGTTAATATGTCAGTACTCCCCAGATTGATCTACAGATCAATACAATCCCCACCTGAATCCCAGTTGGCTTTTTTCCCCCCAGAAATTGGTAAGCTTGTCCTAAAATTTACATGGTTTTGCTGAAGATGCATAATCCAAAGACTTTTGGAAAAGAACAAATTTGGGGGGATTTACACTTCTTAATTTCATTAGTTCAAGGCTATAGTGATTAGGACAGTGTAGTACTGGTATAAGGGTATATAAATAGTGGGATAGAATTGAGTGTCCAGAAACAAACCCTCACACTATGGTGAAATAAAATTCAACAGTCAAAGAGGTATTTTCAACAAAGGTTGCTGGAACAACTGGATATCCATATAGAAAACAATAAGTTGATCTTTACTTCACACTGTATACAAAAATTGACTAAAATTGTATCATAGGCCTAACTATAACACCTACAATTACACAACTCTTAAATACAGACATGGGAATAAATCTTGGTGACCTTAGGTTAAGCCATGCCTTCTTAGATATGACACCAAAAGTACAAGCAACAACAACATAGATAAATCAATTAAACAATTAAAAAGATAATTTGTGATTCAAAGGATGCCATCAAGAAAGTCAAAAGGCAACTATAGAATAGGAAAAAAGTATTTGCATATTTGCAAATAACATATCTAATAAGAGACTAGTATCTGAGATATATATAAATACCTCTTATAGCTCTATAGTAAAAAGACCTTCAACTAAAAATATGGACCAAGGCTTTGAATAGTTATTTTTCCAAAAAAAGTATACCAGTGGCCTACAAGCACATGGAGGCAGCCAGCATCCTTAGTCATTAGGGAAATGGAAATCAAAACCACAATGAGGCAGCACTTCATACCTACCAGGTGGCTATAATAAAAAAGACAATACTACATGTTGGTGAAGATGTGGAGAAATTGGAATTCTCACTCATTACTGGTGGGAATATAACCTGGTGCAGCCACTTTGGAAAACAGTTTGGCAGTGCCTCAAAATATTTAAAATATACTTATCATGTTGAGCATCATTTCATGTGCCTGTAACCCATCTGGATGTCCTCTTTGGAGAAGTGTCTGTTCATGTCTTCTGCCCATTTCTTCACTGGGTTATTTGTTTTGTGGATGTGAAATTTGGTGAGTTCCTTGTATATTTTAGATACTAGCCCTTTATCTGATATGTCATTTGCAACTATCTTTTCCCATTCTGTCAGTTCCCTAGCAGTTTTCTTGATTGTTTCCTTTACCTGGCAGAAGCTTTTTATCTTGATGAAGTCCCAAGAGTTCAGTTTTGCTTTCATTTCCCTTGTCTTTGAGGATGTGTCGAGTAGGAGATTGCTGCTGTGGAGGTCTAGGAGGTTTTTTCCTACTTTCTCCTCGAGGGTTTGGATGGTTTCCTGCCTCACATTCAGGTCCTTCAGCCATTTTGAGTTTATTTTTGTGTATGGTGTAAGAAAGTGGTTTAGTTTTTCTTCTGCATGTTGCTGTCCAGTTCTCCCAGCACCACCTGCTAAAGAGGCAGTCTTTTATCCATCGCATACTTTTTCCTACTTTGTCAAAAATTAATTGACCGTACATTTGTGGGCCCAGTTCTGGGTT
>NC_043701.1:12368898-12374709 GCF_006229205.1 Suricata suricatta | reverse complement strand
ATATACTTATCATGAAATCCAGCAGTTTCACTCATAGGTATATAGCCAAGAGAAATCCAAAATTTATGTCTACACAAAAACTGGTGCATAATTATTCATGGCAATATTGTTCCTAACAGTCAAGGAATGGAAACAACTCAAATGTTCATCATCATGTGAATGGATAAACAAAATGTCTCTCTCTCTCTCCCTCCCTCCCCCTCTCTCTCTCTCTCCCTCTTCCTCTCTCTCTCTCTCTCTCTCTCTCTCTCTCTCTATATATATATATATATATATATATATATGCACATGTACATACACACATTCATAGAGAGGAATAGTATTCAGCTGTAAAAAGAAAAGAAATAATGATACAAGTTACAACATAGATGAATCTTGGAAACACATTAAGTGAGAAAAGCCTGTTATAAGACTAATTATATGATTCTACTTATATGAAAGACCCCAAATAGGCAAATCTATGCAGCTAGAACTTAGATTAGTGGTTTCCAGGGGCTGGGGGATAGAGCTAATGAGTGACTGCTGTGAGGACAGGGTTTCTTTTGAGGTCAAGAAAATGTCCTAAAATTAGTGGTGATCAGTGTTTAACTCTGTGAATATATGCAAAACCACTGAATTATATACCTAAAGTCATCGTAAGGATATAATGATTGGAAAAGAAGAAATAAAACTGTCATTATTTTCTTTCCTTTTTTATTTCAGTATAGTTGACACACAATGTTACATTAGTTTCAGGTGTACATTTCAGGTGACAAGTTTATACATCATGCTATTAAAGCTGTCATTATTTTAAGAAGATATGATTGTGTACCTAGAAAAATCCCAATAATCTAAAAAATATTTGGAAATAAGTTAATTTAGAAAGGTAGAGAGCTGTATATAAGGTTAATACACAAAAGTTAATGTGTTTCTATATTGTAGTATGAAACAATTAGTAAACATGAGTTTTTAAAAGATCTTTTTAACAGCCTCTAGTATTCTGTAAAATTCTGAGAAAGTTGTAGTTAATCTTAGTTTGATGGTGAAAGTTCCAGACTTTCAGTTTTGGTTATGTAAGAGATCACTCTGGCAGATTAAAAAATATCCCAATGCTCAGGTCATGCCCAAGGCAAATAAATTAGAATCTCTGAGATAGAACCCAAGCAGTATGTTTTTTAAATTTCCCTTGGCAGTTCCAATGTGCAGCAAAGATTAAAAAGAGTAGAACATTAAAAACACTGAAGTTTTCCTGATATGTAATCAATTTAATTAACATAGTGTCAGGTTGAGATGAACTTATATTGAATATAGGGTAAAAGATGACTCTAAATCAAGAAACAGACTCAACTATAGAGAATAAACTGATGGTTATCAGAGGGAGGTGGGTGGGGGGACATAGGTGACGGGGGTTAAAGAGCACACTGTGATGGGCACCGGGCATTGTAGGGACATGCTGATGCACTATCTTGTACATCTGAAACTAATATTACACTGTCTGTTAACTAACTGGAATTTAAACAGAAACTTTAAGAAACAGATAGGAGTCAACAGTTCAGGTTTTCTTTCCTTTAATAAGGTTTTGTAATTCAGCACTCTGGATATTTCTATGGAACTAGAAAAAGAGTTAGAGGAACATCTGGTGTTCCATTTGATGACCCCAAAGCCCCTAGCTTTGATCAGCTGGCTTTGGGTTTTCCCTGTGTTCTGTGGGAGAACTTGCCAGTCCAGATCATTGCTTCTGAAATTCATGTTCTAGATGTCCCTGGAGAGCTCTCACATCCTTTTCCTTTCTGTGGCTTTTTTGTCCTCAACATCATGTGGGCACGCCCAGACTCAGGAGCCACCTTCTGTCACACTTTATTATTACACCGTGCCACAAACACATCCCCATGCCCATGCTCTCACTCGATTATGGCATTTTTGCTACGTTAGTCATGACACCTCTAGGAATGTAGGCGCCATCTCCCACAAACACCTCCCAACTTCATTTACGGCTTTCCTGGCATTCCCAAGGAGTCTTAAATTTTCTTAATTTATTTTTGAGAGAGAGAGAAAGAGAGCATGTGCAGGGGAGGGGCAGAGAGAGGGAGACACAGAATCCAGCACAGAGCCTGACATGGGGCTTGGACTCATGAGCTGTGAGGTCATGACCTGGGCCTAAGTTCGAAGGCTTAACTGACTGACCCACCCAGGAGCACCCCCAAGGAGCCTTAGAGCCTGCTCAGATTTGGGGTCATCTTTGCCAAGTGAATCTCAGTTCGTCCTCAAAGATGTTATCCCATGGGGAGCCTGTGTGGCTCAGCCCATTGAATGCCTGACCCTTGATTTCAGCTCAGATCATGATCTTACAGTTTGTGAGATTGAGCCCTGTGTGGGACTCAGTGCTGACAGTGAGGAGCCTGCTTGGGATTCTCTCTTCACTCTTTCTGCCCCTTCCCTGTGTGCTCACTCTCTCTCTCTCTCTCTCTCTCTCTCTCTCTCAAAATAAGTAAACTTTAAAAAAATGTTATCCCAGTATTACCAAATGAGTTCCATTTTTTCCTATAGCATTTATCTGACATAATACACCTTTAAATTTCTTTAACTGCCTGTATCCTTAAGCTAGAACATAAACTCCATGAGGACAGGGGTCTTTTTGTTTATTTTCCTCCTGTCCTTCAATGTTAATATCAATAGGTATTGTAGAGTGAATAGCTGTGGGCACAAAAATGGAACCATAACATATGTACTATGTTATAAATTTATCTTTATACTTACAGTTTTCTTGTCATTGCAGATTCTTCTACAAAAACATTTTCCTTTTTTACTTTTATGATTTTTTTAATTTGAGTATAGTTGACACACATTGGTACATTAGTTACAGGCGTATGACATACTATTTCAACTTCTTTACGTGTTATGATATGCTCACCAGAAGTACTGTGAACACCTGTCACCATACAATGGTACTGTGATATCATTGATATTCCCTGTGCTGTGCCTTTTTGCCCCATGACCTATTCATTCCATAACTGGAAGCTTATTCTTCCCACTCCCCTTCACATATTTTGACAATCCCCCAACCCCCTTCCCTCTAGCAACCTTCAGTTCTCTGTATTTATAGGTTTGATCCTGCTTTTTCTACAACACCATTTTCACGTCGGAGAGGCGCAGAGAGAGAAAGGGAGACACAAAATCTAAAGCAGGTTCCAGGCTCTGAGCTTTCAGTACAGAGCCTGACATGAGGCTTAAACCCACGAACCATGAGTTCATGACCTGAGCCAAAGTTGGACACATAACTGAGTGAGCCACCCAGGCACCCCTCTACAACACCATTTTAAATGACCAGATATATTATTGTATATGATCTCACTGCTTTTTATTTTAGTATTTTATAAGTCACAGTCTACGGCTGGATATTTTTATTACCACTGCCCTCCTCCCCCCTGTTTTTTGCTCTTTACAGTGCTACAGCAAACATATTTGAAAAACTGTAAGAGTAGAAGCCTAAAAGCAGTGAATAAGCATAACTCTAAGGTTTCTCATATGCACTGTCAATTTTTCATAGACGATGAATATGTACGTATCTTTCCATCAGAGGTGGGGGTTCTAATTTTAAACAGGGTAGTCCGATAAGATTTCATCGAGAAAATAATATTTAAGCAAAGATTTTAGGAAGTAAGCTATGCATGCATCTGGGGAAAGTATAAAAATTTTGAGGCAAGTAAGTGTCTCATGTGCTTAAAGAAGAGCAAGAAGGCTGATGTGCCTGGTGGAGAGGTGGGGGTAGGTCACAGGGGCACTGAGAGTTTTAGGTCCTCACAGATCATTGCACAGACTTTGTCCTCTATTCTGAGATGGGAAGCCTTGAGAGGGTTTTTAGCAGAGGCAAGTCGTAAAAGTTGACTTACATTTTAAAAGACCACTTTTGAGAATAGATTGAGCATAATAAGGCAAAGGTAGCAGAAGGGAGATGAGTTAGGAGGAAATTGTAATAATCTAGGCTTACCAGGGTGGTAGCAGTGGAGGCAGGGAGAAGTGGTAAGATCGTGGAAATGCTTTGAAGTGGGACTGGCAAGATTTACCTATAGATTGGAAATGAGACAGCAGAGAGGAATCAAAAGGGACTGTAGGACTGTTGGCCTGAGTAAATTGCAGGGTCATCAGATTGTCATCCATTTATTTGGGGAAGACTCTGGGTAGAGCAGGTTGATCTTTGATAAGCATTGGAGTTCCGTTTGGACATACTAAGTTTGAGATATAGATTAGATATCAAAGTGTAGCTGTTGAGTAGGCAGCTGAGTATATGAGACTGAAAGTCAAGGGAAAAGCCCAAGCTGGAGATACACATTTGGGCACTGTATGCTACAGCTCACTAAGGAAGTGGGTGCGTATAGATTGAAGAAGTCCAACGCTAAACTTGGGGAACTCTGATGTTAGGTGGTTGCAGAAATGTGGTAGAATCAGTAAAGCAGACTGGTTCCTCATTCAAAACTATTTAACAAAATACATAACTAAAATGATATTGCCAATCACCTGTTGATATCCTACTATGGTCATTCTAGTTATACCTATTTTGGGATCAAATCTATCACTTTCTGGAATATAGAACTAGAATATTATGAAGCAGTTCCCAGAGAAGCCTTATATTTAAATAGGAATCCTAAAGACTCAGTATATAGAGAAGCCTTATATTTAAATAGGAATCCTAAAGACTCAGTATATACAGACCTCAAAGAATCTTGCATTAGGAGCTAAAATCAGAGATCATGGGAGAAGCCATAAACTTCTTACGTTATCTAAAGAGGAGCTTTTTGCCTTATGTGAGGAAAGAAGTAAGTGTAAGTATATAGGAAACATTAGTGTATTTAGAAATGTAGTTATAGGGGGACGCCTGGGTGGCTCAGTCAGTTAAGCATCCGACTTCAGCTCAGGACATGATCTCATGCTTTGTGGGTTCAAGCCCCGTGTCAGGCTCTGTGCTGACAGCTAGCTCAGAGCCTGGAGCCTATCTTCAGATTCTTTGTCTCCCTCTCTCTCTGACCCTCCCCTGCTCACACTGTCTCTTTCTCTCTCTCTCAGAAATAAATAAAAACATTAAAAAATTTTTTTAAAATGTAGTTCTGGGAAAACATAAAGGAAATGGCAAAGGCTTTGGGAGTCAGTTGGATCAAGGTTTGTATCCTTGGTCTGCTGTTTATTAACTATATGGTCTTGAGAAAGTTGCTGTCTTTTTTTCAGAAACCTCAAGTGGGGAAATATAACATTGAAGAGTTCAGGCAAAGAATGCATATCAAAATGTCTAACAGTGCCTGATGTATAGTAGATGTTCACACTATAATGGATTATCTTCCTTCATTATTTTTATTAAGGTCACACAAATGAACAAGGCAGATTTTGTTATGACACTCCCAGGTTCCAGATGAGGGTATGGCCCTGATGATTTCCATAATGAGAAGTAGAGATCTAAGAAAGAAATGAGAATTGGGTGACTCTGAATGGCCCCTGTTTAAAACTGTATTTTTTTCCTTATTTATTTATTTATTTATTTTTTTTTTTTCCATAATATTTTATTGTCAAATTGTTTTCCATACAACACCCAGTGCTCTTCCCCTTAAGTGCCCTCCACCATCACCACCTCCACCTTTTTCCCTCCTCCCCCTTCCCCTTCAACCCTCAGTTCATTCTCAGCATTCAATAGTCTCTCAAGTTTTGCATCCCTCTCTCTCCCCAACTCTCTCTCCCTCCTCCGCTCCCCCTGGTTCTCCATTAGGTCTCTCCTGTTTTCCTGCTAGACCTATGAGTGCAAACATATGGTTTCTGTCCTTCTCTGCCTGGCTTACTTCACTCAGC
>NC_043701.1:12346858-12368798 GCF_006229205.1 Suricata suricatta | reverse complement strand
CTCTCTTAGTTTCCGATAGCCCAGCTCAAGACGCTGTGCACTGCTGGAAATGAGCTGGGAGCTCCTACAGTCTAAGCGCGCAAGCGGGCCTCCATCCGCCACCGACTCTTTGTTGGAGGTCACGTCGGTGTGCGCCCTATTTTCTCCCTGTGGGGACCTGGGATTCGCGCAGTCTGTGCAGGGGGCGAGGTGTGCCGTGGAAATGCGGTCCGTGGTACCGTTCCCAAAACCAAGTTCGAATTGCTCGTGTCTGGCACGCCGGGGAGCGCGCCACCCCAGCGCAGCCGCTTCTCACAGCCACAGACGCCTCTGATTCCCCGCTGAGATGGCTTAGGGCTGGAAGCTATTCCTTCTCTTGCGCCCTGCTACCCAGCAGTTATCTATGGAGTGGGTTCCTGTCTCCAAGCGCAGCCAAGAGTTCTATACCTCTTCCCCAGAGACAGTTCCGACTCTGTCTCTTCCCTTTGTCTCTCGGTTGCTGTGCACTTGCGCCACATTGGGCTGGGGATCTTACCTCCCCTGCCTGTCCCAGGCTAGCCCGTTTTCGAATCTCCCCCATTTGTCCCCACTCACTCAGGTGTCCTTGAGGTTCTATTCCTTCTGGAGTTCATATTTTCTGCTTCCACTCTCACAGATGAGCGTAATATCCTTCTCAGTTCGATAAATGGTGCGGAAGGAGTTTACAGAGCTCCCTTCCTCTCTGCCATCTTGGCTCCACCCCCCTAAAACTGTATTTAAAAAAAAATTTTTTTTTAATGTTTATTTAGTTGAGAGAGCGTGCACAAGCCAGGGAAGGAGCAGAGAGAGAGGGAGAGACAGAATCCCAAGCATGATCCAGGCTCTGAGCTGTTAGCACAGAGCCTGACACGGGGCTTGAGCCCATGGACTGTGAGATCATGACCTGAGCCGAAGTAAGATGTTTAATGATCCGAGCCACTGAGGCACCCCTAAAACTGTAATTTTATTTTGGAGTAAACTTGCCTTTGTCCAAGGCAGAATGCAATCTGAAACCTTTTTGGGGACATAGGGGATTGAGATCAGTGAAATAACATTAGTGAAGACCAACTGGCACTTCCCTCAAGGAGAGAACACACTACAACTTCGGATGTAGGAGTCAGGAGTGGAGGGAGGAGTAGAGGGAAACGGGTCTGTGAAATGCAGCTTGGCACCCAGAGAAGTCTTGATGGTTCATAGTCTTGATAGTCAGTCCCCAAACCCATGCTGCTGGCCACTGTGCCTGGGCAACTCACTCTAATTAATGGGGTTGAAAAAATTGTTAGAAAAAACCTACACTGAGGAGTTGATTGAATAGCGATCAATATGATTTGTCTTTGTGTAAATCATAGGCAATGGGCGAAGAGGAAATATTTTGCCTGGGATATTGATGCCCTTGGCTTCAACACTTGAAGACTTGACTTCAGCTTGAGGAATTTTTTTAAGTGGATCTAACTTTGTTAAGTCTTGGTCTTGACCAGGTTGCCAATTTAAAAAACAGAGAGCATTGATTGGGCTTTCCCCCCCCTACATTGTCTTCTGATATTTCTTTCACTCATATTTGCATTTCACAGAGTCAAGTGTCAGAAGATGTATTTAGAAATATTTTGGGAGTAGGGTAGAGTGGGTCTCAAGGAGGTTTGGATGCAATTCTGATCGTTTTAGAGTTTATTTTCAGGCCAATTAGGAACCATTGAAGGTTTTTACATCCCAATATGAAAAGCAGATCTTTTCTTTTCTTAAATGTTTATTTTGTTAGAGAAAGAGAGAGAGAGAGAGAGAGAGAGAGAGAGAGAGAGAGAGAGAGGAAGGGGGAGGAAAGGCAGGGAGAGAGAGGGAGAGAGAGAATCCTAAGCAGGCTCTGCACTGTCAGCACAGAGCCCAGTGTGGGGCTTAATCTCATGAACGAGGAGATCATGACCTGACCGGAAATCAAGAGTTGGACATTTAACCAAGCGGCTAAGCCATGCTGGCACCCTGGAAAGCAGTTCTTTCAGGGACTATGTTTTGAAAGTTGTATTAGTTTTCTATGGCTCCTATAACAAATTATCAGAAACATCTGAAATCAGCACAAATTTTTAATGTTACAGTACTATAGGTCAGAAGTTGGACCAGTTTTAATGGGCCAAATCAAAGTGTTGTCAAGGTGGTTTTCTTGTTCAGGAGAATCCATTTCCTTGCCCATGCTGGTTGTTGTTAGAATTCAGTTCCTTGCAATTGTAGCACTAAAGTTCTCGTTTCTTGCTGGTTGAAAGCTGTGGTTTGCTCTCAGTTTCTAGAGACTGCTTCCATTTCTTGCCTGATAGCCCCCTTCTTCCATTTCCAACACCTGCAATGGCAGGTCAGGTCCTTGTCATGCTTTGATTCTCTGCTACCTTTTTTGTTGTCACATCTCTCTGCCCCAAATTCTGTCTTCCTCTTCTACTTTCAATAGCCCTTGCAATTGCATTGGCCCTACCCACATAATCCAGGCTAATCTTCCCATCCTCAGCTCCTTAAGCAAAATCACAGCTGCAAAACTGACTTTTTAATTTAAAAAACATATTTATGGGTTCTGGGGGTTAGGGAGTGGATATTTTTGGGGAGCCATTGTTCTGCCTAACACAGAAGTCTTTAATATACAGATTGTGTTTTAAACTTAGGAAATATTACCCAAGGATACTGTGTGGTTGTCTACACCAGTCTACATTTGCTGGATGATGGAAAACTTTACCTATCCTTGTCCTGTATTCCCCAGTCTCTTGGATATCCAGAATTCCTTGATCTTTTCTGGATTTGGGGCCCCCAGAGTGCTCAGTTGTCAAGTTCTTTACCGAGTCCTCAACCAGAGGACTTGTACCGGCTTTCTTGACCTTATTAATCGCATGGTCTGTGGCTAAGCCCAATTTCTGCCCTTCTTTCATCTCCTCTCCGCCATATCTACCTCTGGACTTTTCCACCTCCCTGAGATTATGCTCTTCTTGGATCTAGATGACTGCATCTTGTTTTGGAGCTTCCAGGCTTCCTGCTGGACTTGATTTATAGCATTGACCTTGTCCTGATGTTCTTCTTGTTACTTCTTACACATCTACTAACTCTCTCTCTGCAGCATGCTGCAGTCAGTGCAGCAGTGAGAGGGAGCATGGCCATCCTTAGGGGAGATTATTCCAGTACCCAGGATCTTAGCCACAAGTGAAAGCTTCAAGCTCTTTGAATGGTAAGAGAAGTAGCAGGAAAATAGAAGCCAAAATCTGTTGTGATGCCACAGACTCCCCTATAATTTTGAGGCTGAGAGCATTGGATTGAGGATCTGACATTTGGAGGTTCCATTCTAGGCTCTGATGTCCGTCAGCTTTGCATGATGTTAAGTACTCTCTTTTAGTCTCATATGGTACTGTACTGTAGGTCAGTGAGGATGAAAGATAACCTCAGAGGTTTAGTGCGAGCATTAAGCGAGCTAATGGGTGTAATCCTAGTACTGTGTGATGAGTGCTCATGTCATGTTTTGTCCTTGGTTCTTCCCCTAATTATGGGATATGGGCAGAGACACAACCAAGAAGACATAAGCTACTAGTGTAATGCATTTTTGTTTGGAGATTTTTATTTTGAGTTTGGAGAAAGTAGCGGCTTGTATAGTCAATGACTAGAGCCGGTGGGATGCAGAGAGAGAGTAGTAGGGTGTCATTTATCTTTAGTGATGTTCTCAATCCAGGAGGTATATTTGTGAACATTGGTATAGATTCCGACATCCCCTCCCATGAAGTGTCCGACTTCGATCCCCTGGAGCTTGTTTTTGCAGATGACGGTAGCGACGGCCACCTCCTACCAGAGAGCGTGCAGAGAGAGGGAAACAGAGAGAGAGAGATGATGATAAGATCTTCTCACAAGAGCCCTGTAGTTCCTGCCCAAAGGTAGCATGCTAGGTCAGGAAAACAACCCCAAATTTGAAGATAGGAAGCTGGAGTCATTTATCTAGCTTTGCTGTAACTAGCCTTGTTTCATCTTGAGAAAGTCAGAGAAAAGCCTCTCTAGAACTCACATGTAAAATGAGTCAAAACCCCATTTATTTGGACTGGTGAAGCCAGTTTCCCTTGTGAAAAGTTTGAATTTTTTCTTAAAGCAATGCCTATTTTTACTTGCAGCTATGAGAATAATAAATCTAACAAAGTGTTTGTTATTAACTATAGGTGCTTCATGACACCCTTGAATGGATAAATACATTTGTTAGGAGGGCCTTGAATGGATAAAGACATCTGTAAGGAGAAACAATGGGGGCTTTGCTGCAGCCTTATCAAATGCTCAAAAAATTGTGAGGATGAGGGCTTCCTCATTCTCTAATCATTGTCATGATTAGTTAACTAGACACATGCAAGCAAATGAAAACTGAAGATAGAGAAAAGATTACCCCAAAAATTCGGCTGAACACTTTCACAAATTTCACACATAAGGAGTTCCTGTGGCGTTTTCCTTGTTCTGTTTTCTGGCACTCTTTATCAGTCATCACAGGGGCCTCCAGGTTCTGCCTTAAATCAGGATGTCTGCCTGAGGGAAGACAGAATAAAAGAATGTTTACTGCTCAGAACTTTTATTTAGCACCCCCCCCCCAATCACTGCCCTCTATTTCAACTGGTGTTTTGCGTGTACCTCTAAAGAAAAAGGGTCTGAGAAAAGGGAAGGATCTTGTGCATGGTTATGAGAATTAATCTAGAGGATTGGAAAATAGCCTGCATTTCCCTTTAAGAAGGGGTTTTCTTTCCATGTGTCTAGTCTTGGAGGAATATGGGGTGACCTGACTCAAGTCCTCAGAGGGGTCCCCTACATGCAAGATGAGGCTGCATACAAGGGAGGAGCACAGCCCCTCCGATGTGAATCCTGTCTCTGGCAGTCAGGAATGGTGTGGCCTGTGTGCAGAGTCAGGTGCCCTGCTGGCTCTGGCCGTTAGAGCCTGGAAGAGGTGGCACTGTGTCATCACTGGGAGGGGAGGAGCTTTGGACTTCTGGATGGGTCTCTTTCTGCTAGAGCCCTCATGGTCTCTGTCCGTTCTCCTCTTCTCTCTTCTCAGCTGTGTGGACATGGGTAACTGATGACCCTGATTTGCTGTGGAAGGTACACTCACCATTGTTTTCTTGGCTCCAGTCCAAACCTGAGAGCAGACAGACAGTGCCTGGCCGGACATTGCTGGTGGCGAGGGCAAGTGGCTGGACTTTGTTGTTGAGGTTGGCAGGCTTGGCCAGCTTAATGAGCATGAGGTCATCCTGGGGGTCGGTATCGCTGGAGTTCCAATAGCGGACAATCTGAATGGGGCTGATTGTCTGCTCTGTGCCATCTCTGACTCGGACCCTGAAATTTCCCAGCATCACTTTCAGGTTTCTGGAGGGAGAAGGGTTGGACGTCATCACTGTCACTATCACCACCACTGCCACCACCATCATCATCATTATCATCATCGTCATCAAAGATATTAAATGTTATAATGCATCAGGTAATATGCCAAGTGCTCTATCTGGATTCTGGATTACTTCATTTGCTGCTCTCAACAAAACTATGAAGGGTATTCTATCTTTAATCCATTTCCCAGAGGAAGTAATGGAGCCACATAGCAGTAATCCCCCTCCCCCCCACGTTAGGTGGTAGAGACTTAACCACTGTGTTTTCATATGGCATCCTTAATGTAGTAGAGAGGAAAATCATGCATGGCATAAAAATAATATTTTCTTTCCACTCCAGCCCAGCCTCTCTAACTGGGCATTTCCCTTCTGGTCGAGGTAAGAGAATGGGATGACCTGAGTGGTGGAGATCTGTTTGTTTCATTAGAACCACTTGCAACCCTACTTCATCCTGCTCTCTGCCTTTGGAAGGTGATATATATGGATTAAGCCAGTGAGGTCTCCTCTCCTCTGCTCTCTGGTTGGGTTTGGGTTGAGAGCAAGCACCAAGAAGTAGTTAGAGGAGAGGAGTGAGGTTGGGGTACTATCCTCCCAGCCCCCTCCCTGCAGGGCTGCCCCAGCTTCCATCAGGCAATCCCTGCACACAGTGCTTCCTCTCCTCCTCTCTCTCTCTTCCCCACTCTCCCTGCTCCCCTCCTTATAACCACGCTCTCCTCTTGCCCCTTTAGGTCTAGGGGTAGTAACTGTACCCCTCTAACACTAATCCTGGGGGCACTGAACTGTTCTTTGTGTTTTCCCTATAGCTTGTCCATACCTTTGTTGTTAGTCATTTTAAAAAATCTTCCTCAATTTGTTTCATTCAAGTGTACCCTCAGTTACCTGCTGGTCCCTTAATTGATAAAACACATTCATCTTGTCAGTAAAAAACTTGAAAAAAACTGATGGGAGACTGAGGAGGCGCAGTGTTTGATTTCCTCCCCAGCGGCACTACTGACATTTGGAGCCAGGCAATTGTTGTGGGATGCACATGTAGCATGGTTAGTAGCATCCTTGCCATGAGCCCTATTGGACAGATAGATTCCACTGTGACCACCGAAAATACCTTCACATTTTGCCAAATGTGCCCTGGAAGGAAAAGCTGCCTCTCTTTGAGAACCACTCATGTAGAATGAGTCAGGCTTTTTCAGGGGGTGGGAGTGGGGGTTCCCAACACTCACGGTAAGTAGCAGTGAGCAGGGGCCAGCACCCAGTTGTTTTTGATGAGGACACCGACACAGGGGTTGAAGTGAGACTTGAGGTATACCAAGTAGGGGGCGGGGTCTTCTTTCTGCACAGATGAGTGAGCAGAGAAAACTGTCCCTGGGAAAATAATCAGTATTCTTAATATATAAAACATTCTTCATATAGAAGACCTGTCTTAGGACAAACAAGACAGTTAAAGGTTTCCTAGTTGAAAGGGAATATGGATAGTTTAATTAATTAATTAATAATTATTTTCATGTTTATTTCATTTTTGAGAGACAGAGAGAGCCAGAATATGAGCAGGGATGGGGAGAGAGGTGACACAGAATCAGAAACAGGCTTCAGGCTCTGGGCTGTTAGCCCAGAGCACAACATGGGGCTCAAACTCATGAGCCATGAGATCATGACCTGAGCCAAAGTCAGACACTTAACCGACTGAGCCATCCAGCCACCCCAAGAATATGGATAATTTTAAAGAAATAATTGATTGGCCAAGAAATGTGAAAATATTTGACCCTCTTTTTCTTATAAAATGTAAATTAAAATGATATACCATTTTACCTGATACTTATAATAATAATTTTTGGTTTAATGTTGATAATATTGAATTTAAAAAAGTACAGAAAAGAAACTCTTTCACTACATATAGCAGTATGAATTGATTCTGTCTCATTGAAAAGTAATTTAGAAATAGGCATCAAAAGTGTAAATAGGTCATCACTTGTGACCTAATAATTCCAACCCTAAGAAACTACTCTAAAGTAATCAGATATAGACAAATATTATGAATGTGTGCTCATGTCAGCACTATTTATGATAGCTAAGCACTGGAAATATAAGTGTCCAATATGGTAATGTAAGACATTGAAATACAAAAGTACATCAACATATGGAAATGTTAAAATTGTATTTATAAAGAATATTAAACAGCAAAGGAAATATTGATAACCTTTAAGTTAAAATTAACAATGAAATTTATATTAATCTAGTAATCCAGTTGTCATTCCATTCCATTTGAATGAAAAATAAATAAGTAAAGCCAGGGAGTAAGCTGAAGTGTTAGCATGTGTTGACTGTGAGGTGAGATTATGGACAATGCTTATTTTTTCCTACTTTTTAATATTTCTAAGTTTTTAATATTAACATGTAATATTTTTTCAAATGAGTTATTAAAGAAAGACACCTGAGAAAGGGAGGAAGGCGGCTTGTAGTACCAGAAATAAAGCACTGTTCTTGTCTTGGTTCATCTATTTGCCCTTCCCAAGCCTTGGCCTCTGCTCCCTACACTCCTTTATGATCACACAGTTAGAAATCTCAAGGGAAAAAGGACAGGAGGTATTGAGGCATTGAGCTCTTAAGTGCTTTAAGTGGATTTATTTAACATCCTCACAACATCTCCGTAATATACCTAGTAATATCACCATTTTGATTGAAGAAACTGAAGCACGGATAGATTAATTGATTTGTCCATGCTCCCACGGCTAATAGTGATGCAACATAGGCAGTCAGGAGGTCGTGGGAGATGCCTCACCAGCACATTCTGCTGTCTGAGGGACTCACGGAAGTCAGGGGGTGCAGGAGGCAGGGCCATTGCATTTGATCTGTTGTTTCTACCTTCTTCAGTACCTGCTTTCCGAGTCTATAAGGTTTTGGAATAGGGGGGATAACAGGCTTTGAAATATGTTCTTTGTCCCTGTGACCACACTGGGACTTGCCTAGTGGGTGATGAGGCCCACATTTTTTTCCTTTTTTTTTTTTTTAATAATGGTTTATTGTCAGATTGGTTTCCATATAACACCCAGTGCTTCTCCCCACAAGGGCCCACATTTTTGAATCACCAGGAGGGAATGCTCACTGTTGAGCATTTTCCAAGGCAAGTGAGCACCATCACCCATTCAGTAGCTTAGCACTGGAAAGGTGAGCTCAGCCTCCTGAGAGCCTTTGGGTGTGGTCTGGGAGGGGAGATAGCTACTTCTCTCTATCACCATTTTTCTTAGACTCTTTTGTACCCTCTACACACCCCAGTCTTCCTGCCTCCAGCCTACATTAACCTGTGCCTTATAGGAAAGAGTAGAAGGTTGTGGATACATACCAGCAAGGACACCCAAATAGAAGATAAATTGCATAGCAGTCCAGATCTTTCCCCGTGGGAGGCAGAAGATCAGCAGGGTATAGAACTCTTGGGACAGTGTTCTCCTCAGGAATGCCTGGTAGTACCAATGAATATGGTTAGGCGTGAGGACACAAAATGGGATTGGAAAGCAACTCTGGGCATAAATGGGGGGAGGGGAGAAGGCTCCAGGTAGACAGATGAAGGTGTTTCTGCTCCAAGGAGGATTGGGGATAGGAGACTATGCCTCTCTTGGGTCTTTCAAGGAAGGAAAAAGAAGTCTGTTCCTTAGACTTCCAGATCCAGGTCCCTCTCCCTGCTATCCCTGAAAGCCCATCTGCCCAAGTCAGCTGTCTATGGGAAAGGGAGCTCTGGCTCAGGGCTTTTCTTGCTCATGGAGTTTCTGAGCCAGGGCTGTGGGGGACAAGATGCTCCACCTTAGCTCAGGTAGACAGTGTCCCCAGGTTTGCTCTGGACCCCCTAACAGCTGTACTTTCCCTTGGCCCCTCCCATCTTTATTACACTGCCTTCACCTTTCCCTGTGACCACTATTCCATCACTCAGTCATCACCAGGTCTGGTGGTCCTCATCACCAGCTTGGAGCTGAGGAAATGTGGACATGAAAATCACTCATAGAACAGTTATTTTGACAGTTGGAAAATGGTTTACATTCTGGATTATATTAAATTATGATCTACTGTGTATTGGTGATAGTTCACAAGGCAGGACCTGTTGGTGCTTTTTACCTAATGAAAATATTTCTCAGGCAATAATGAATGGCCAGGGTCATCCTTGGCCAATTCAGAGACCCTCTAACAAGAACAGTTTCACTAATAGTAACATCATTTGTACTCTTACCGAATCTGAGGCATTGAGCTTCTTTATGGATATTGTCCATGGAGTTTTGTATCAGGTCAGTCCGAGATTTGTAAAATTATTATACCTTGTACCACTCATCCTTCAGAGTTTCTTAAGCCCATAATCTCACTCCAGTGGCACAACAATTGTGCAAAGAGGAGACAGGGCTTTTTTCTTGATCTGGAGGTGGCAGAATTGAAATAGAACTTAAATAATTTTCTCAAAATCACACATGTTTGGAAAGAGTAGAAGTAGAATACTGGTCTCCTTATTGGGTACACACAGCTTTTCAACCACGTCCTCCAGGCTTCAGCTAATCAACTAGCATTCCTGGACCTTGGGAAGGTCCATTATGTCTCACAAGTTCCCTGGGGAATAGGACTTCTCTATGAAATACGCTTGAGGTTCAAAGGCAGGATGGAGCTATGGAAGGTTTTTTGTTGGTGCGGGTCGGAATAGTTAGCACAGGTGACAAGTTGAGAAAGAGATATTCTTCACTCTAAAGTTGTTTGTTCCAGATTTTTTGGAAAGTTTATGGACCAGGAAGGGAGTTTGAGGCCTTTCTAAAGACAGCAGATTTTCTGGGGAGGCTGGTTCTGGGGACTACCTGTCCATGAGTCTCAAATTAGTATCTCCAGCCCACACTGCCTGTCCCACAAGATGCGACTGCCTTCTGGAAAGCTTTTTTTTTTTTTTTTTTGTACCCGCTTTAGCTCTCTGAGATCTTGAGATTTAGCATGTCAAAATTTAACCCTTCATTCCTCCAGCCTTTCAAAAGCATTCTTTGCCTGTTTTTCTTATTTAAGCAGCTAATTCTGCCTTCCACTTATTTGATTTCTCTCTGTATCACCACTCAGCCTCAAACCATCCTACTTCCAGATGTTTCTTAAATCCAGCCTTGTCTTTCCATCCTCACTGCTGCCTTAACCTCGTTGCGCTTGAACTACTGCTTATGCCCATCTAGTATTGCTCAACTTGGTGTTCTTTTGTACTCAGAATTTTTTTCCTCCTAAAATGCAGATGCGATCATGCCAGTCTCCTTTTAAAAACTCTTGCCAGTAGAGTAGCCCCCCACATGCTTTAGAGGCCTCCCTTGATCTGCGTCCCATTTTGTCCTCTGTAGCCCTCTCTCCTCAGCTTCTCTCTCTGCCCCTCTCCCCTCCACCTGCTCCACGCACTTTTCTCCAGGCCTGCCAAACTACTTTCTTGCTTCAATACTAATACCTTTTTAACTTTAGCCTTTGAATGCTTCCTGCAGTTTGCTAATCCCATTTATTTTTTCCTTTTTTGTTTTAGGATACTAATATCTAATATGGACACTGTTCTTCTAGCTTCTCTTTGGAAAAATAATTTTAGAATTCTATAGAGGGATGGATGTGTGTGTGCGTGTGTGTGTGTGATATTCAACATTTCCTTGTATGTTTTTTATTTTTTGTTATTAAGTTCTTTTATTGGTATTACTACAGATCCTGTGTGCACATGGAGACATACCTGTCCATAGTCTCGTTCCACAAGCCATGAGGTTTACAGAGACTCTAATCCTATTGTTGTTTCATTCTGTCATCTGTCTTTCTATTTAGGTAATGTTCTTGTTATATTCTGCCACCAAAAATCAATTTGAAAAAGGCAGCTACAGAGAAAGGAGAGAATGAGAGAGAGAGAGAGAGAGAGAGAGAGAGAGAGAGAGAGAGCGAGCGAGCACACGAGAGAGCACTGCCTCCAGGAGGGCAGTGTAATAAGAACAGATTAGAGATCTGACAAGAACTCCTTGTGTTGGTATTGGTTGAGAACTTTTACTCAAATGGCGTCTGTGGCTGTGAGACGAGACCTGTGCAAGTGAAGCAGTTCTGAGGAGGGCGGGCTGGGCATCACCTGCATAGAGGGGAGGGGCCGATGTCACACAGAAGGGTAGGGCTCAGATCTGCTTCAGAGTGGCCCAGAAGGGACCACATGTTCCAATGGGACATGTAGAAAAAGGGGTGCTAGTCACACATTGTGGGGAAGGGGCCAGTGGAAACAACTGAGAGGCCAGGGGAGAGACTTGGGATGAATTTGAACTCCACGGAAGGTCTGCTTGACACCTGCTTTGGAATTCTTATCCCTCAGTGAGGTGGATAAAGCTCAGACCCCTGCTCCTTTTCAGATAGGGATGGCCTCAGTCAGACTGAGGTGTCTGTGCCTACTGACAGAGGGGGGCAGCTGTGATTGATGAACCCGCTTTCACGCTGAGGGTCCAGAGTGGAAGGAGACCCCCCTAGATGATAGACTTCTGTAGAGTCTGTATCCTCAGATCTCCTGCCTGCAGCTTCTCCCACTGTTCGGAATCCCCGAGCAGGGCATAAGGTCTGTCCCTGTCTTGTACCTGTCAGTTTCCACTATATCTGTATTCTCAGCACAGGATTCGGGCATCAACATGAATCGCATCCTGTTAACCTTGATGATGGTGACTGGTGAGTAACCGAAGGGGGATCTTTGTCATGGTTATTAGGACTCTGTCCACAGCTGTGGAGCTGTGTTGGGGAGGGAGAGCTGGAGGGTCAAGTCAAGGACATGCAAGTTTGGGAGGTGGGTGATAGGTTACTCCTTTTCTGTACCGGCTCAGTCATTTGTAGGACTTAAGTAAAACCTTTTATTTTGGGGATTCAAACCTCCTCCCAATGTATGATAAAGTTCTTGGGCTAAAACATGGAGGCAAACTGGAAAGGAGGATAGAGATAGGAGCCTGGAAGGGTGGGCATGAACTTATAAAAGACACAGGAAACAAAGCAGCAGGTATTCTGCTGTAAGGTCCAAAAGGAAAAGGTCAACTTTGCCCTTTGTATGTAATGTGCAATAATAATAATAATTGACATCACTACCACCACCATAAAAGCACATACCTATATGGTGCTTATATAACAGACACTGCTTTTTACATATTAGCTCATTAAATTCTTTTTAAGAATTAATTTATTTTTTATAGAGAAAGAGAGAGTGTGAGCACACATGCTTGTGCAGGGGAGTGTGGGAGGTGGGGAGGGGCAGAGAGAAAGGGAGAGAGAGAATCCCAGGAGCCCAACAGGAGGCTCCAACCCACAAACCCCTAATATCATGACCTGAGCTGAAGTCAAGAGTTAGTTGCTGAGCTGAGTGAGCCAACCTGTTATCCCTAACTCATTTAATTCTTAATACAACTTTGTGTGATAAGTATTATTATTGTTGTCATTTTTTTGGATGAGGAAACCAAGGCACAGAGTAATTATAATGTGCCCGTAATGAAGTTGGTATGCTTCTGTAATTAGGGATTTATGCTCTCTTACCTAGTTAGGGACAGATACCCTAACCTCTCGGAACCTTAGTTTCTGTATATACAACATGAGAAAAAGACCCATCTTTTAAAGACATGCAATGATTTCTATGCCTATGTTAGACTAAGTGGAGTTAGCCAAGTTAAGTGGGGTAGGGGCTGGGTAGGTCGTTTTAGACAGAGGAGCCAGTAAGTGTGAAGGTCATGAGGTGTGACATGTTTAACTAAAAGACCATCTGTGTGGTTGGAGCGCAGAGGAAGGAAGTAGATTAAGAATCATATAGTAGAGGGTCTTCTAGCCTTAATTTTAGAAATGATCCTGAATATAATAGGAATCCTTTAAAGAGTTTTAAATATGAGTGTTATATTACCACACTTACAATTTTAAAATATTCACATGACTTCAGTATGGAGAATGGATTTGAGCAGATACAAGTCATGGGTGGGAAAGATCTGGGGAGAAATTTAAGAGACTGCTGCGACTCTCAGGGCAACAGAGTGGCCTAGAGTGGGGGCAGTGAGGACGAAATAAAGTAAAAGGATTCCAGAGGCGACAAGGACATAGAAGTTGTAATCAACTGAATGTGAGGAATGAAGATAGGAAAAAGTAAAGGGTGTCAATCAGACTTCTGATTGGTGAATGGTGGTACAATTTACCAAAATAGGGAACATTGGAAAAGAAGGAGATATTTGGGGGAGGTGCTTTTGAAATCTCAAATGGAGATGTCCACCTGAATACAAGGGTCAGGAACTCATGACGGGAGTCTGAGCTGGGATACAGATTTGGGAACTTCTGTATCCCAGCTCAGACTCCTGTTAGCAATTTTGAAAGGATTTGAATTCATAGGAATGAGTGGAAAAGATTACTTGAAAAGAATTTACAGAAAAGGAATGTGTAAAAGACAGAACTATGAAAAATTCCAACTGCCTTTCTTGGTTTAAAATTATCGTTTTGAAATAATTATGCATTTATAGGAAGTTGCAAGAAATGTACAGAGGAGTCCCATGGACCCTTCCTGTGGTTTCCACCATGTATAACTATGTATAACTCATATAACTTATATAACTTTTATAACATGTATAGCTTGTTTAACTACGGCACGACAGCAAACCAAAGGAGTGACATTGGTATGATCCACAGAGTTTATTCCGCTTTCTCCAGTTTTACCTGTGTGTGTGTGTGTGTGTGTGTGTGTGTGTATTTAAATCTGTGCAACTTCACGTGTGTAGGTCTATGCATCCACCACCATTTTCAAGGCACAGAATAGTCCATCACCAGAGCCTCCTTCTAGCCACGCACCATTTCATTCTCCTCCTGCACACTGCCCCCCTTCCCTAACCCGTAGCAACTACTAGTATGTTCTCCATTTCTGTAATTTTGTTTCAAGAATATTATACAAATGGAATCATACAGTGTGTTGTATTTTAGGATTGGCTCTTTTCACTCAGCATGATTCCCTAGAGATTTGTCCAAGATGTGTGTAGAGCAACCGTTTATTCTTTTTATCACTATTATTCTGTGGAATGGTTGTACTCTGGTTTGCTTAATCATTCAACCATTGAAGGGCATCTAGCTTGTTTTCAGATTTTGACTTGTACAAATGAAGCTGCTGCATTTTTTTGTGATAGTAAGTCTTTGTTTGTCTGGGATGTAAGTCCAAGTTGCAATTTCTGCCTTATGGTAATCGTATGTTTAGTTTAATAGCATATTGTTTTTCAGGTTAGCTGCACCATTTTAGATTCTCACCAACAATGTATAAGTAAGTGGTTTTCTCTACTTCCATGCCAGCATTTGATGTTGTCACCAAATTTCACTATTTTTCATACTAGCTGTTCTCTTAGATACATAGTAATACCTCACTGAAATTTTAACGTTTATTTTCCCAGTGACTGGGGATGTCGAATATCTTTTCATATGCCTGTTTATATTACAGATATTTTCTTTAGTGAAGTGTTTTTTTCTTGTCCTTTGCCTATTTTCTAATCAGGCTGTTGAGTCTGAGAGTATGTATATAGATCAGACATAAGTCTTTTCTCAGCCAGGAGGGTTGCGCATGTATCTCCCAGTCTATAACTTGTCTTTAAACTGTCTTCAGAGGCTCTTTTATGAAGCAATTGTTTTTAATTTTGATGAATATACCCAGGGAAGTTAGTGTTAAGTTGTTCCGTAAGTCCCCAGGTTCCTTAGGCAGACCACTTACTTCTTTCCATTTACTCAGTCTTTCTACCTTTGTTTGTTGTGTTTGTTGTGCAGGAGCTTTTAGTTGAGAAAGTGAAGAGTTGGGGGGAATGGGGCTACTCCTTCTTGGACCAAATGGAAAGGTGAGCTCTACTGCGTTAGGGGCTGCTAGAGGATGAGAGCCTGGTAAAGTACCTTATGAGGCAGGAGAAAATAACAATGTAATTTACACCAGTCAGAGGAGGCTGTGGAGGACGAGGTAGTTAATGTCTATGTCTGTGACAAGTTAAGAAAGTTAAGCTGCAGACACACTGGAAGCAGATGTTGCATTAATATGGAGTAAAGATTTGCCCAGTTCAAGTATGACTCAAGGACATTAGGACAAGGGAGTTCTGAAGAGTAATAGGAAGATCATTAAAATGACAAAGGAATCTATCTCAGAGAGGGAAGGTAGAACAGGCAACAACCGATTGGAATGGAAGGAAAGGAGGCAATGTGTAAGTTTCTAACACATTCTTGGAATCAGTGACTTTGTAAAGCTCAGTTAAGAGTGAGTTAGGTCAAGAGGGGTTTGGTGGGAAGAAATGAGAAGTATTAGAGTAAATACCCCATATTTGGTTGGGGGCTCAGCCAGGTATATTAGGAGAAAACCTGTTCCTCAGCTTTCCTTGGACGTCCCTGTGGCTTGAAGGAACTCTGTCTTGTTGCTACCGGTAAGAAGGAGCTAGTGTAGTGCATACTCCTTAAAGGCTAGCTAGAGAAGGTTTGGAGTCAGGGATAGATTGTGGGAATTAAATAAGATCTGGATTTATGCACTGAAATATCTTAGAGTAAGAAGGAATGTGAAGATTATCTGTGTCAATGGTTCTCAACTTTTTTGAGCATGAAAATTCCTTTTAGTCTTAAAATTTTTTATTCATTCATTCATTTATTCATTCATTCATTCATTTATAGTGTGAGTAGTGGAGAGGGGCAGGAGAGAGAGAGACAGAGAGAGAGAGAGACAGAGAGAGAGAGAGAGAGAGACAGAGAGAGAGAGAGAGAGAGAGAGAGAGAATGAAGAGAATGAATCCCAAGTAGGCAAATAAGCTCCACTGTCAGTATGTAGCCTGACACTGGGCTTGATCCCACAACCCTGGGATCATGACCTGAGCCAAAATCAAGAGTCAGATGCTCAACTGACTGAGCCATCCAGTCACCCCTATTTTGAATCTTTTAATGAGAATTAATGACTGACTTATGTAATGACAAGGTAAATTAACTATCTTTGTTAAAGCAGTGTGTATCTTATTATCAAAATACTGTTTAACTGGATTTTCTGCCAGTTTTACTTTTGAAATCGATCTTATGTCCATGCATCCACCTGGGTGCTTGTCTCCAACTCCACCACTGCCACTTTAGTGCAAGGCACATCACTTTTTGCCAGGTCTATTCAGTAAGCCCAACTGTTTCTATAGTCCATTTCTAATCAAAATACAGTGATGTTTTAAAAATTAATTGGATCACATAACTTGTGTACATCCAAATTCTTTAATAGATTTTTAGTACACTTAGAATAAAATCCAAATTCCTGACTATGGCTTTCAAGCCCTGCTTGATGAGGTCCCTGCCTCCTCTCAAGGCTCATCTTAGGCCAGTCTTTTCCTCTCCCACTAGACTTCAATTTCTTGGTTCTCTTCAGACTCCTGAGCGTTCCCAGTTCTTTCCCATAACTGAGCCTTTGCACATGCAGTTTCTTTCCTGAAAAGCTCATTCTTCTGTTCTTCCCATGGCTGGTTTTCTCGTCTTTGATGTCTCAGATTACCTGTCACCCAGCAAATATTTCTTTGGCCACCCAAACTAAATTAGATCCTTTACTTACCCTCTCTTATTATTCTTTTTCATGGAAAATTTTATCTCATCACAACTATAATTACTTGCTTATTGCCTATCTCCCTCATTTCATGAAGACAAAGTCTACTTCTATTTTGAATACCCTTTTATATTAACATTGAATATGTTAGTGGCACATAGTAGATATTCAGGAAATATTTTTTTAAATGAATGCATGCATATATGAATTTGGAAAAAAGTACACACACATATATATAACATTAGCTCTGAGTCTTCTGATGATGCCTACTTCACTTATGGATTAAAAAAAAAACCATTTCATTAATTTCAGAGCCTCCCAGTGGATCCCTGCATACAAGGTGAATTTTATTCCAATTGCTTACAAATTAATTTGTATAATACATGCATATTGTGCTCCTACCATGTGCCAGACACTGTCCTAGATAGTGGGGGATAGTGTACACATTATCGTTTCTTCACTACTTATTGTCTACAGGTGACAATCCAGACAATCCTAGGATCCAGAAATAAAATTGACAAAACAAGAAAAACCCAAATTGGAACAAAGTGACAAATATAAGAAAGGATCAGAGAAAATCTCCAGAAACAACAAGTAATAAAAATGGCAGTAAATACATATCTATCAATAATTACTTTAAATGTAAATGGACTAACTGCTCCAATCAAAAGACAGAGATGTAAGAATGGATTTATTTATTTATTTTTATTTTTTATTTTTTTAGAATGGATTAAAAAAAGACCCAACTAGGGGTGCCTAAGTGGCTCAGTCAGCTAAGCATCCGACTTAGGTCATGATCTCAGGTCATGGTCTCATTGTTCATGAGCTTAAGCCCCACAGTAGTCTGTGTGCTGACAGCTCTAAGCCTGGAGCCTGCTTTGGATTCTCTGTTTTCCTCTCTCCCTGCCCCTTCCCAACTCGAACTCTGTCATTCTCTCTCTCAAAAATAAATAAATGTTAAAAATTTTTTAAAAAATTCCAACTATATGCTGCCTACAGGAAACTTATTTTATACCTGAAAACACCTGCAGATTGAAAGTAAGGGGTGGAGAAACATTTATCATGTAAGTGGATATCAAAAGAAAGCTGAAGTAGAAATATTTATATCAGACAAACTAAACTGTAAAACAAATGCTGTTAAAAGATAAAAGAAAGGCACTGAATAATAGTAAAGGGGGCCAATCCAACAAGACCTAATCATTATAAATATTTACGCCCCCAACATGGAACACTCGAATATATAAAACAATAACAAGCATAAAGGAACTGATTGATAATAACACAATAATAGTAGGGGACTTTTACATCCCACTGACATCAATGGGGGTTGATATAAGTTGGGTGTTGGATCATCTAAATAGAAAATAGACAAGAAAACAGTGGCTTTGAATGACACACTGGACCAGATGGACATAATGTATATTCAGAACATTCCATCCTAAAACAGCAGAATAAACATTCTTTTCAAGTGCACATGGAAAATCCTCCTGAATAAGTCACATGTTAGGTCATAAAACAGTCCTCAACAAATACAAAAAAGATTGAAATCATACTATACACTTCTTTTTGACCACAACATTACGAGCCTAGAATTCAACCACAGAAAAAATTTGTAAAGACTACAAATGCATGGATGTGAAACTATATGTGACTAAAAATTAACTAGCAAATCAAGGAAGAAAATTTGAAAACATATGGAAACACATAAAAATGAAAACACAACAGTCCAATACCTTGGGATACAGTCCTAAGAGGGAAGTATATAGCAATACAGACCTACATCAAGAAGCAAGAAAAATCTCAAATAAACAACCAAATGTTACACCTAAAGGAGCTGGAAGAAAATCAAATAAAGCCTAAAGCCAGCAGAAGGCAGAAGATAATAAAGATTAGAGCATAAATAAAGACTGTAGAAACAAACAAACAAAAACAGCAACAATAGAACAGATCAGTGAAGCCAGGAGCTGGTTCTTTGAAAAAAATTAGTAAAATTGACAATTCATAAAATCACAAATGGGAGAGGAGAAATAACAACCAGCACCACAGAAACACAAACAATTATTAGAGAATATTATAAAAAACTATGCAAACAAATTGGACAACCTAGAGGAAATGGATAAATTTCTAGAAACATATAAAGTACCAAAACTGAAACAGGAGAAAATAGGAAACTTGAACAAATCAGTAACCAGCAAAGAAATTGAATCAGTGGTCAAAAAATTCCCAAGAAACAAAAGTCCAGAGATAGATAGCTTCACAAGCAAATTCCACCAAACATTTAAAGATCAGTTAATACGTATTTTTCTTAAACTATTTCCAAAAAATAGAAATGGAAGAAAAACTTCCTCATTTATACTATGAAGCCAGAATTACCCTGATACCAAAACAGATAATAACATCACTCAAAAAGAGAACTATAGGCTAATATCTCTGATGAACCTGGATACAAAAACTCTCAATAAAATACTAGCAAATTGAATCTGTTAAAAGAATCATTCACCACAATCAAGTGGAATTTATTCCTGGGCCATAAATGTGGCTTAATATTTGCAAGTCACTCAATGTGATACACCACATTAATAGAATAATAAGGGTCATATGATCTTTCAATAGATGCAGAAAAAAGCATTTGACAAAGCACAACATCTATGCACGTTAAAAGCACTTGACAAAGTAGGGTTTGAGGGAACATACCTCAACATAATAAAGGCCATATATGAAAACCCCACAGGTAATATCATCCTAAATAGGGAAAAACTGACCCCTTTTTCTCTATGATCAGGAATGACAGGGTTGTTCACTGTAACCACTTTTATTCAACATATTACTAGAAGTCCTAGCTACAGCAATCAGACAACAAAAAGAAATAAAAGGCATCCAAATCAGCAAGAAGTCAAATTTTCTTTTTTTTTTTTTTAAATGTTTTATTTTATTTTTGATACAGAGAGAGACAGAGCATGAGAGGGGGAGGGGCAGAGAAAGAAGGAGACACAGAATCTGAAGCAGGCTCCAGGCTCTGAGCTGGCTGTCAGCACAGAGCCTGACGTGGGGCTCGAACCCACGAACGTGAGATCTGACCTGAGCTGAAGCCGGAGGCTTAACCGACTGAGCCACCCAGGCGCCCCAAGAAGTCAAATTTTCAAAATTTCAGACAACATGATACTCTATATAGAAAACCTGAAAGACTCCACCAAAAAATTGCTAGAGATGATACACGAATTCAATAAAGTCTTAAGATTAAAAAAAATCAACATTCAGAAATCTGTTGTATTTCTCTATACCAATAATGAAGCAGAAGAAAGAGAAATTAAGGAATCAATCCCATTTACAACTACACCAAAACCCATAAGATACCTAGGATAAACCTAACCAAAGAGGTGAAAGACCTGTACTCTGAAAACTGTAAAACACTGATGAAAGAAATTGAAAATGACACAAAGAAATGGAAAGACATTATATACTTATGGATTGGAAGAAAAATGTTATTAAAATGTCTATAATACCCAAAGCAATCTACACATTTATTGCAATCCCTATCAAAATACCAACAGCATTTCTCACAGAACTAGAACAAAGAGTCCTAAAATTCCACAAAAGACCTGAACAGCCAAAGCAATCTTGGAAAAAAGAACATTCAAAATGGATTAAAGACCTAAATGTGAGACTTGAAGCCATAAAAATGATCTTTGACATTGGCCATAGCAACTTCTTTCTAGATATGTCTCCTAAGGCAAGGGAAACAAAAGCAAACATAAACTATAGGGACTTCATAAAATAAAAAGCATCTGCACAGTGAAGGAAATAATCAACAAAACTAAAAGGCAGCATAATGAATGGGAGGAGATATTTGCAAATGGCGTACCTGATAAAGCATTAGTATCTAAAATATGTAAAGAACTTATAAAACTCAGTACCCCCCAAATGAATAACCCAATTAAAAAATGGGCAGAAGACATGAATAGACAGTTGTCCAAAGAAGATATACAGATGGCCAACAGATACATGAAGAGCTGCTCAACATCACTCATCAGAGAAATGCAAATCAAAACCACAGTGAGATACCACCTCACACATGTCAGAATGAGTAAAATCAAAAACATAAGAAACAAGTGTTGGGTGAGGATGTGAAAAGAAAGGAACCCTCTTATACTGTTGGTGGGAATGCAAACTGGGGCAGTCACTGGAAAGCAGTATGGAGACTCCTCAAAAAATTAAAAACAGAACTACCCTATGATCTAGCAAATCTACTAATTGAAAGGGATACATGAACTCCAATGTTTATAGCAGCATTATCTATAATAGCCAAACTTTGGAAGGAATCCAAGTATCCATTGACTGATAAATGGATAAAGAAGACGTGATATAGATTCACAATGGAATATTACTCAGCCATAAAAAAGAAAGATATCTTGCCATATGCAATGATGTTGACAGAACTAGAGAGTATTATGCCAAACAAAATAAGTCAGAGAAAGACACATACCATATGATTTCAGTCACATCTGGAATTTAAGAAACAAAGCAAATAAGCAAAGGGGGAAAAGGGAGAAAGAGAGAGGCAAACCAAGAAACAGACTCTTAACTATAGAGAACAAACTGATGGTTACCAGAAGAGAGGTGGGTGGGGGGATGGGTGAAATAGGTGATGGGCATTAAGGAGTACACTTGTTGTGATGAGCACTGGGTGTTGTATGGAAGAATTAAATTACTATATTGTACACTCAGAGCTAATATAAGCACTGTATATTAACTAAATGGAATTAAAATAAAAACTTAAAAAATAGTTTTATACTTTCCTGCCTTTCCTAAACTGGAGAAAGCAGGATTTAATTTGCTTTTTTGAACCCATCAACCAAATGCCACCAAGAATACAGCAATAATGAAAATAGTGAGGTTTTTATTTTTTTAATACAGCAGGAAGAACATACTCCCAAGAACCTCAGAAGTACTGCAGATGGGAGGGGCACCTTACAGGGCTTGAGCTTGTGCTGGATAATTTTGAAGATGGACTTAGAGAAATGGGATCTGTTCTGAATTGGGTTTCTCAAAAGTT
>NC_043701.1:12316443-12346758 GCF_006229205.1 Suricata suricatta | reverse complement strand
CGATAGAACTCCCTTATGACCCAGCAATAGCACTGCTGGGGATTTACCCAAGGGATACAGAAGTGCTGATGCATAGGGGCACATGTACCCCAATGTTCATAGCAGCACTGTCAACAATAGCCAAAACATGGAAGGAGCCTAAATGTCCATCACCTGATGAGTGGATCAAGAAGATGTGGTATATATATATATACACAATGGAGTATTACATGGCAATGAGAAAGAATGAAATCTGGCCATTTGAAGGAAAGTGGATGGACCTCGAGGGTGTCATGCTAAATGAAATAAGTCAGGCAGAGAAGGACAGGTACAATATGTTTTCACTCATAGGTCTATCAGGAGAAACCTAACGGAGGACCAGGGGGAGGGGAAGAGGGAAAGAGATTTGGGGAGAGAGAGGGACGCAAAACTTGAGAGACTATTGAATACTGAAAACCAATTGAGGGCTGAAGGGGAAGCGGGGGAAAGAGGTGGAGGTGGTGGTGATAGAAGAGGGCACTTGTGGGGAAGAGCACTGGGTGTTGTATGGAAACTAATTTGATAATAAACTACTTAAAAAATAGAGCGGTCACAGATAAAAAATAGCAATAATGCAAAGAAAAGAGATATCAGTTAATATCTGATCTTTAGTCATTTGAGGGATCATAAAAGGGCTTTGTCTGTGTTTCTTTTTGAACATTGTTTTGCACTTTCTCAACGTAAGAGTATACTTGAAGCTGAATTAGTAAAACTTAACATTTACTGAACACACATGATACATGAAACATTCTTCCGAACAATTTACATATATTACCACATTTGTCTCTCACAGAAAACCTAGGAAAGAAGTTATGATCTCAGTGTATGAGTAAGGAAATTAACATAGAGAGCTACATAATTTGTTCAAGTTCATACTACTAGTAAGGATACAACCAGGATTTGAATTGAGGTATCTGTTTCCAGAGGATAAGTAGTGTACAAAGTACCTCCCCCTATATTCGTATGCCAGAATTAAAGTTTTAATTTTAATTAATTATTTTTTCCCCGCAGGAATCATGATGACTGGCCTCAGAGTATCCCTGTAGTTGACTAGTAGGAAAAGTCAGGGAGCTGTAGGAAAGGCGGCACTGCTTGACTGTGGATAGCCAAGAATCCGTAAGGTTTTGGAAGATTAGAAATGAGCTAAGTCACTCTGGAAAGCAGAAAACAGGGTGAGGAGAGGCAGGGAGGTCCTGTAGGAGAGGGTTTGCAATCAGATGGACTGAAGGCTGAGTCCTTGAACCAACCATCATTCACTAGTCGTATGACCTCAGGTGTGCTAATGTTAATTTATTTAAATTAAAAAAACGAATATAGTTGACATACAACACTACATTGGTATCAGGTATACGGCTCAGTGATGCAGTGATTCCACAAGTTTTATGCTATACTATGCTCACCGTAATTGTAGCTACCATCTGTCACATGCTAGCTTCTAGAATATCATGGACTGTATTTCCATAACTTATTCATTCTATAACTGGATTGCACCCATTTTTTCCGTTCCCTCATCCCCCTGCCCTCTGGTAACCATCAGATTGTTATCTGTTTTTATAGGTGTATTTCTCTTTTTTGTTTTGTTTTGTTTTTATTTTTTTTTATGTTTATTTATTATTGAGACAGAGAGAAACAGAGCATGTGTGGGGGAGGGGCAGAGACAGCAAGAGACACAGAATCCAAAGCAGCCTCCAGGCTCTGAGCCTTTAGCACAGGGCCTGAGGCAGGGCTGGAACCCATAAACTGTGAGATCATGACCTGAGCCGAAGTCGGATGCCCAACCTACTGAGCCACCCAGGCATTCCGAGCACCTTGTTTGTTTATTAATCAGAGTTTTTTTTTTTAGATTCCACATATGAGTGATATCATGTGATATTTGTCTTTCTCAGTGTGACATTTCACTTAGCATAATACTTACTTCACTTAGCGTAATACCCTCTAGGTCTATCCATATCATTGCAAATGGCACTATCTCATTCCTTTTTTTTTTGGCTGCCTAAAATTCCATTATATCATCTATCGTGAGAAAGAAAAACAAAGCTGGAGGCCTCACAATTCCAGGTTTCAGTCATACTACAGAGCTGTATAGTAGAACAGTATGGTACTGGCGCAAAAACACATAAGTCACTGGAACAGACTAGAGAGCTCAGAAATAAACCCATGATTATATGATTAATGAACTATGAAAAGAAGACTAGAGTATTCAGTGTGGAAAAGACACTTTTATCAATAAATTCTTAATCTCTGAGATAATATAAAATTTATACATCCTATGGGTTTTTTTCCTGTGAAAAATTAAAAAAATTGAAAAAGTACATCAAGTGTTTAGTACAGTGTTTGTACAGTATGGTTCTCGAGTACCATAGAGTAGGGGCTCAATAATCAATAACTGGTAGATATTTATATTAACTGATACTGGCATCCTGAAATCTCTATAAGCACCCCAAGTTCTCTTTAGTCAGTTTATATCCCTTGATTCTCTTCTCTGTGTTCCAGGTGGTGTTTCATTTGTTAGTGAAGACTTGGAAGGGTTAAATCATCTTCTCTACTTATTTTACCTGAATTCAAGTTATCAGTCCTGTGTGGGGACTCTGATTGCCCCTCAGTGGGTGTTGACAGCCGCACACTGTTTCTTACCGTAAGTGATGGGGACACAGCTACTCTGTTCTAAGGTTCCAAGGCTGGGACCCAGCACTTCTTGTGGGAATTCTACAACACTGGTGGTCAAGAAATTCTAGGTCTATCATGGTAAAAGGGAGTTTAGCTACTCAGTTAAAACTTGACTAAGGAATGTTCCACATTCCTATGTTTGACATGTCCCTAAAAGAAAAGTAATATGGTGTAATATGGTACCTTACATATAGGTAAAAATAACCTTGCCAATCATTCTTTTAAAAAATATTTATTTACTTGAGAGAGAGAGAGAGAGAGAGAGAGAGAGAGAGAGAGAGAGAGAGAAAGAGTGAGCAAGGGAGGGGGAGAGAGAAAGGGAGACAGAATCCCAAGCAGGCTCCTTACTGTCAGCATGGAGCCTGTTGTGGGGCTTGAACCCACAAACCATGAGATCATGACCTAACCCAAAATCAAGAATTGGACGCTTAACTGACTGAACCACCCAGGGGCCTCCATCAGGTTGTATAATTAAAGCACCAGTACTCAGTAATTCCCAAGGTATGGACATGGAGAGATGAGGGTCATTAAGTGATCTCTCCTTTAGAAAGACAAGAGAGAAAGAATCTTATCATGAAAGGTCCTTTCCTTTTTGTTCTAATCTATCTGTCAAATGAACAACCTTACTCTTGTCAAAAGTTCGTCTGAGGGGCCACTGTAATTCCATATTGTCCTTGGGGAATTATGCCAATTGAAGAGATAGCATATGAATTTAAACACAAAGGGAGCATGCATTTGGTACAGAGAACCACATAGACTAAGATGATCCAGTGAAAACTACAACAGTCTGTAAAAACCTTTGCTGTATAACGATCGCCACTTCAGATAGCTGTGAAATTAGGTGATTAACTAGTTGTTACTTAACCTTCTAATTTCTGTATAAGTCTAATTACATGAAATAGAAGTTGGGGTTTTGCTTTATTACTTTGCTTTTCTGTTTGGAGTGTCATTGTAACTACCGTATTGTAAATGATGGGAAATAATTGCATATGTTAAGAAAACAAATTGTGTTATATTAAAAAAAAAAACAACCAAAAACCTCTTGGCCACAGACCAGTCATCCCCATCTGAGCACGCAGCAGAATCCTTCCCTCCAAGGATGGTAGTTCTCAGGAACACAACAAAACTAAGGAAAGGCCTTGTAATGTATAATGTCTTGTAAAAGTGAGCCAAAGCAAAATTTGTCTAAAGGATTCTGCTTTGATGAGATCTTTTAAACTTGTCAGTCCTTGGGATTGGGTAAAGGATGAATTTATCAGGCCCACTCCTGTTCTGTCTCAGACTTTATCTGATAACCCTCCACATGGTGACAAAGACAGACTGAGAAACAAATGGTACTGTTGTTAGGAGGCAATGTAAACTTAGCATTTGGGAGCTCAACAACAACAACAACAGATTGATGCTCAATACCAGTGTGGTGCCTATCTCACCGTTGTGGCTGGAGAAATCCCTGAGTGGCTGACTCAGGGGCCTCACAAGAGTGCCGTGTTCTGAATTTAGGGTGTTGAGCCATGTGCACGAGTGGATCTCAACAGAATCTCAATGGAACACTGGGATCTTTGACTACTGTTTTCCCAAAGATCTACCAGAAAACCCTGTTAATCCAGCAGTTTTGATAGACATGAGTAAAGCATAGTATATTCAGGTGATCCTCCATTGCTTTAAAATATTTAAACTCTCAAAGCTGTTACTCATTCCTCTGTACAATTTTGCATTTCTTGTTCCCCCCAGCTCCCAAAGGAGCCTCCCTAACACAGCCTACTACTTTCCTAAAAGCCTTGACTATCCATTTGCTTGCTTCTTTCTGCTGTTTCTAGGTCTTACATTGGAGCTTCTCTCGAGAATTAGGCTAAGAGTAGAGCCCAAGCCATTGCACTGCTTAACTCCTAGAGGTACCATCCCCTTTATAGTCTATGTGAATGGCAACCCACTGGCTTGTATAGGGCACAACCTGCACCACCACATGTAGCAGCTACACATAAAAGATCAAATGGACAAACATGAGAGGCAAAGATTAAATGGGTTACTACAGAAGGAAATTGTGTGTGTGGGGGGCGGAGTGGTTAGCCTTGTGACCTGTGAGTGCCAATCCTTTTTTTTTTTTCACTTTCCAGAGATCTTTGCGTCATCTTTCATGATAGTTCTGCAAATCTTCGAGACTTTCATGGGGAGATTTTACCTTATGAGAAGATCATTATTCACCCAAACTTCACTGCCACCTCTCCTAAAAATGACCTCATGCTGATAAAGTTGACTGTACCTTTCACTTTCTTCTCCACCAATATTTTTCAGTTGCCTACTCTCAAGAATGCAGTTAAAGATTGCTTGATTCACACTTGGTTGAAGACTAATGACTTTATTGGTGAGTGACTATCAAAAAGAAGAGATAGCTCTTAGATATATTCACATCTTCAAGATCTCTGAGGAATTAGGGGAAGGAATTGGAACTTAGAAGCCTAGTGCCAGATTTCCAAGCACATGTGGAAAGCTAGAAATGAAACAAATGGTATTGGTTTCCTGGAGTAGAAGAGATGATCTTTAGGGCTTTGAGAATCAAGTTCTAAATCAAGGTGTTACATGTGTGTATCACACTGGCACACCTTTCAGGGGCAGAACTCAGGGATCTATGTGAGTTTTGAGTAGTCGTTGTAGGTTTATGAACAAATTCTTTAACTTCTTTGAATCTTAATTTGCAAATTGGTAAAAATCCCATTTTCCCCTTACCTAACAGAAGTGGTATTGTTATCAATTACAATGATAATGACTACTATTTGCTGACCGCTGATTTTCTACCCGGCATCCTATACATATTATAAAGTCATTGTCACATATCATGTAGATAATTTTCCTTGGGACTGGTACCTTATAAAAGAAAAAGTAAGACTCTGGGAAATTAATTATCCACGATCACGAACTTGGTGATGACAGAGCTTAGAATCAGATCTTGTTTGATGTGTGGAGTATCTTCTCACCAACCACCCCTTGATGCTGGACATCTGTCAGAGATGATAAACAGAGCAGAAGGAGGTATTTGATCCATGGTGCATTCAATCACTTCTTCTGCAGTCCATTCTTACTAAGAAGAAGACTTGAAGGAGAAAGGGGTAGGATGCATTATGAAAAGGCAAATAGGAATGAAAGTCTCCATTATTTCTTGTGCTTAGGAAATTCACATAGTAAGCTGCAAAGGGTCACAACTCAATTGAACTTTAATGTAAACTGCAAAATAATACTGGGTGAAAAACTCCTTGAAGACATGTTCTGTATGGGACCCACACTGGGAAGTCAGGATCGCTGCCAGGTAAGTCTTCCTGGCTCAGTTGTGCGTAAGTTCAGTCTCTGTGTCTCTCCTTCTTCATTGAGGGTCTGTCTGGTTTTTTTCAGTCAGGCTAGGAGCTCAGAGAATAAGGGGCTAATGATGACTCTTCTCCACCCTGTGATGGAGATGAGAGAAATAGATTTTAGGGTAGTGGAAAGCTATCTTCCAATAGTTCTTTGAAATATTTGTCTAGGGATGAGCGGGAGGTGTAAGGGTAGTTAGTGCATTGGAAAGAAGCTTTCAAACCAGATTCTTATATCCTGGACCCCTTTGCATGGCAAATAGAGTGGCTTTCAGCTTCGTTCAAGTTTTGAGGAAATCTCAGGTGGGAAGGAAGTTCTGATTCCTCTACTCTATCTGGCAGGTGGTCACAGCTGCACCAGCCATATGTGGTGGTGAATTACAAGGACTTTTGTCTTGGGAAACCGGATGTATTCTAACAGGACACATTGTTGTCTTCACTGACCTACACAGCTACGTGCCATGGATCAAGAACATTATCTCTACAAAATAAGCTGATGTAGAGCTCCATTGATACCCTTACCCCCAGCTGATCCACGGCAACCACATTATGTATCACAGTCCCAGTCTTTCCTAGGATCTAGGCTTGATTAGTGTTTTAAAAGAGATGGATGATTCCTGGGTGTTGGTGTGACTCTAGTGTCTCTTTTCAGTTTTTTAAAACATTTATTCATTTTTGAGAGAGAGAGAGAGAGAGGGGCAGAGAGCAAGGGAGACACAGAATCCGAAGCAGGCTGCAGACTGGGCTGTCAGCACAGAGCCTGACGTGGGGCTCAAATTCATGGAGCATGAGATCACGACTTGAGCTGAAATCAGACACTTAACTGACTAAGCCACCCAGGCGCCCCTATGATCTCTTTTTAAATGTTTATTTATTTTTGAGAGAGAGGGCATGTGTGAGAGAGAGGAGGGGAGGGACATAGAGAGAGGGAGACAGAGAATCCAAAGCAGGCTCTGTGCTGTCCATGCAAAGCCCTATGTGGGGTTCCAACCCACAAATCATGAGATTATGACCTGAGCTGAAGTCAGACACTCAACCGACTGAGCCACCCAGGCACCCTGACTAGTCTCTATAGTGTTTATAACACTGAAAACATAAATGTTGGCCTCAAGAAGCTTCCTTACCCAGGAAGCTTTTGGGGTTCTACCAAGTCAGATATTTCTGTTAAAATACTCCCTCCCATACCTTAAGAACACAAAAAAACAAGTAGAAATGAGGGATAATAACTACAAAGAGTCTATTTGGGTAAAGTGTAAACTACATGGCTGAGCAGTAATTTGAAGAGGTGGTCAGAGGATTAGCAATTTTTCTAATGACCAAGTGAAGTGTCTCCTGGATATGTGTGTGAGTGTATGGTATGTGTGTGTGTGTGTGTGTGTGTGTGTGTGTGTGTGTGTGTGTGTGTGGTGCAGTTAGCTTTCATTAGTTACTTAAAAGATCTATAGAATTCAGGTTTGCCTAGGTTTATTGAGAGCACCTAAAGGTCATCATAATATTTGGAATAAGGATTTCTGTACTTTGAACTAGATGAGATTTTTTTCCCAGGACATTTTCCTTCCAGTTTACTGCTTTTTATTTAAAATCACACATACTTTCTTAAAGGGATACAAAGAGGTAAGATTCATGAGGATTTTGCCTGGGAATTTTCATACATGCCCCTGAATATACCTTCTATATGATGTGTGAATTCATGAGCACACACTTCCATCCACAAGCACACTCAAAAAACACTTGTCATTCTGAAAATGTGTTCTCTAAATATTATTTTATAGTTCATGATAGATTAAACTGATTTTAAACTAAAGCCTATCCATTTTCATATAAAATATTGAATATTCATGAAATTTGTATCTGAAATGTGAAATGCATTTTTGTTTTGCCCCATGCTGTGAAATACTGGGGTTTCCTAAAATTCAAATTGCCACCCAGTTGATTAAATCACCTACTTTTCCAAAGATTCAGAAAACCAAAGCATTTTTCTTTTAAAGACTCTTATGGGGATCAGAGATAACGTGGGAAACACTTTGTATGCAGAGCAATAGGATATGGATTGGCAGAGGTTAGTAATTTTGACAGTTTCCACCTGTTTCCCCCCTTTGTCTACTTAATTCCTACTACTACTCTAAGTTGCTAACAGTCCTTTCCATCTTTGTCACGTGCCAGGCTGTGGCTTGTCATCAGCCAACTGAACTAGTCGCAACTGAACTTTTTACTGAGATGATCTTCCTAACAACCTACCCTGATTCCTGCCTTTTGTTTTATTCTGGCCTCATACCTAGAGGTCTTCTATCTCCATTCTACTGCAGTTGTTCTAGGCTGAATCAGATGTCTTAATTATAAGCCTTTCCTTATTAAGTCATAAATTCTTCCATTATTGGGCATTTTTACTTCTTTATATCTTCTGGACTTGAGTTTTCCTTGTATGAGTTTTCCTTCTCTCCATCTCATCTCACTTCTCAGTTTGCAAAGAAAAAGGTAAGTCTGTCTGCCTCTCCAGTTACCTATATGCCTGCCTATCTATCTATCTATCCATCCATCAATCTATCTATCTGTCATCTATCTATCTACCTATCTAGTCATCTAATCAACATCTCATCATCATTTGTTTATCTGAGACTGAGCTGTTTGTCACAACTAATTTTTGGAGTGTGCAAATACTTTTCTAATTATCCTGTCAATTTCAGGATGTAATCCTGTGTATGATTGGTTCCAAAGACTATTTTAAATTAGTCTATCAAGAATTTCATGTGTAACATCCACTTTCCCCTCCTGACATTCCCACCAACTACTACTCATTTCCTTTTTGGTTCCTTATTCTCTGTACATGGGCTAGGGCTAATGTTCCATGACCTTCTCTGTAGCTTAAGTACATTGCATTAAAATGGATCCCTGATACCAACCAACATATTTCAGTGTAGTAAGTAGAGAATAGGGACAGGAATGCTTGCCCTGTTTGGTCAAGTGGATGGCTCTTCTCTGCACTTTGGTTCTCCATCCAACCTTGTGATTCTTGTCTTGTCTTGTCTCCAACCTTGTGACTCAATCATGTCTGATCTTCAGCTCAGGAGGAGAGGGATCATCTCTTGGGTACATATTTTTACTTATATATTACTTCAAAGAGCCTTTATGAATTCATGTGTTTATGGTACATATTTAGCTTCTATTGACCCCTCATTTACTTATTAATCTTAGACCTTGAAGTTCATTCAGAAATCTGTTTATTGGTCTTCATTCTATTGGTTCCTTGGGTAAATTATTGCAACCTCACCATACTTGCCTACAGTTTAATGCTTCTGGCATCACAATTTTTCCTCCACAGTTCATGTCCTTCTTTGGAAGTAGGTGAAGATTGATAATCAGTTTCAGTAGACTGTGGTTCAGTCCTTAACCTGGAGTTGACAAATTTGGAAAAATCTGTAAGTTTGGAAAATATGTAAATTTGGAAAATTGATGAGCTTTGGTTTTTTTAGATTTCCTTTATGTATAAAACAAAGGAGTTAGCCTTGATGATCTCCATAGCAGACACTGTGACTGCCCTCCCACAGTCCACTCCACCCCTCCTTGGTTAGGTCACAGTCATCCCCTAGGGTACAGTCTGCTCACCTATCAGTGAGCTCCCTGTATCTGGCTTAGGGATGGATATATGATGCAATCTGGCTTAATAAACATAAGTTTCCTGATGTTCATTGTTGAGATAACATTGTAATGAGCTATGTTGAGACCTTTGTGGGCAATGTGGCAGGTGAATAAGACATCAGAGTTGCTGCCATCAGGGAAGCTGCCTAAGGATGACATGCATTCACAGAGTTGGTTGAAATAAGAGAATGGCTTAGAGATGTAGCTGAAGTCCTGTTTAAACCATTCCAGAATTTAAGTCTTTTCTCTGGATATTTTTAGTTATATAATCTACTACTAAATGCTTTTCAATGTTTAAGACAATTTGAGTTGGACTTTCTGTTGCTATAATTAAAAACATATCCAGTGATACAGTTTCCAAGTTCCTTTTGTCTCTGCCATCAGTCTAGACTAATATGTGCTAAGTGCTTTATATTTTCATTCTAATTAATTTTCAGGAAACCCCTTGGCTCACTTTTATTAGACACAAATATTTGACTTCTCAGATTTTTAGTTTTATTCATTATATTCAGAAAATACACTTGAATGAGTTCATTCTTTGTAACCTTGTTGAGGCTTGTGGCCCAACATATGACTGATCTTAGATAATGTTCCATGTGCACTTAAGAAGAATGTGCATTCTGCTTTTGTTGGGTAGAGTAGACTCTGTTTGTTAGGCCTAGTTAGTTTATTTTGTTGTTTAAGTTTTCTATTTTCTTATTAGTTATCTGTTTAGATGTTTTACTGAAAGTGACATATTGAAATTCTTCCTTCAATCCTGTTAATATTTGCTTCATATAATGTGGGCCTTTGTTGTTTGGGACATATAGTATTATAATTGTTGTTTGGTTTCTTTTTGCTAAATTGAATTTTTCATTAATGTATAAAGTCTTTTGTCTCGTAACAGTTTTTGACTCAAAGCCTAGTTTTTCTGATATTAGTATAGTTACTTTGGCCCTCTTTTGGTTAGTGTTTGTATGGCGTATCTTCTTCTATCTGTTCATCCCCAACCTGTTTGTGTCTTTGGATATAAGTGAGTTTCATGTAGCTTATGAAAGAAATTGAAGAAGACACAAAGAAATGGAAAAACATTCCATGCTCATTCATTGGAATAACAAATATTGTTAAATTTTCAATACTACTCATAGCAATCAACACATCCAGTGAAATTTCTATCAAAATAGCACCAGTGTTCTTTACAGTGCTAGGACAAACAATCCTAAAATTTGTCAGGAACCACTAAAGACCCCAAATAGCCAAAGTACTATTGAAAAAGAAAACTGAAGCTGGAGGCATCTAAATCCCAAACTTTAACCTGTATTACACAGCTGTAACCATCAAGACAGAATGGTATTGGCACAAAAACAGACACAGAAGTCAATGGAATAGAATACCCAGAAATGGACCCACAAATACATGGCCAAGTAATCTTCAACAAAGCAGGAAAGAGTATCCAATGGAAAAAAGACAGTCTCTTTAGCAAATGGTGCTGGAAGAACTGGATAGCAACATGCAGAAGAATGAAACTAGACCACTCTCTCTTACACCATATACAAAAATAAATTCAAAATGGATGAAATACCTAAATGTGAGACAGGTAACCATCAAAATTCAAGAGGAGAAAACAGACAACAACTTTTTGACCTTGGCTGCAGCAACTTCTCACTTGACATGTTTCCAGAGGCAAGGGAAACAAAAGCAAAAATCAGCTATTGGGACCTCATCAAGATAAAAAGCTTCTGGGTAGCTCAGTTGGTTAAGCATCCCACTTCAGCTCAGGTCATGATCTCATGGGTTGTGAGCTTGAGCCATGCATCGGGCTCTGTGCTGACAGCTAAGAGCCTGGAGCCTGCTTCAAATTCTGTCTGTCTGTCTGTTGCTCTCTCTCTCTCTCACTCTCTCTCACTCTCTCTCTCACCCTCTCTCGCTCTCTCTCTCTGCCCCTCCCTCACTACTCATACAGAGCTGTCTGTCTGTCTCTCAAAAATAAACATTAATTTAAAAAAAGATAAGAGCTTCTGTACAGCAAAGGAAACAATGAAGCTAAAAACCAAATAACAAAATGGGAGAAGATACTTGCAAATGACTTATCTTATAAAGGGCTAGTATCCAAAATCTACAAAGAACTTAATTAAACACAACACTCCAAAATAGAAATGGGCAGAAGACATGAATAGACACTCTTCCAAAGAAGATATCCAGATTAGCTAACAGATACATGAAAAGATGCTCAACATCACTCATTATCAGGGAAATGAAAGCCACAATGAGATACCACCTCATACCTGTCGGAATGGTTAAAATTAACAACTCAGAAAACAACAGATATTGGCGAGGACGTGGAGAAAGGTGATCCCTATTGCACTGGTCATGGGAATGCAAACTGGTGCAGCCACTCTGGGAAACAACATGGGGGTTCCTCAAAAAATTAAAACTAAAACTACCCTATGCTCCAGGAATTGCACTAAAAGGAATTTATCTAAAGGATACAAACATGCTGATTTGAAGACACACATGGCATCTCAATGTTTATAACAATAGCCAAATTATGGAAGGAGCCCAAGTGTCTATCAACTGATGAGTGGATTAAGAAGATATCAGGGGCACCTGGGTGGCTTAGTCAGTTAAGCATCTGACTTCAGCTCAGACCATGATCTCATGGTTTGTGTGTTCGAGTCCTACGTCAGGCTGTGTGCTGGACAGCTCAGAGCCTGGAGCCTACTTTGGATTCTCTCTCTCTCTCTCTCTCTCTCTCTCTCTCTCTCTGCCCCTCCCCTGCTCACACTCTATCTCTGTCTCAAAAATAAACTTTTTTTTTTTTTAAAGAAGATGTGGTATACACACACACACACACACACACACACACAATGGAATGCTACTTGGTGAGGAAAAGGAATGAAATCTTGCCATTTGCAACAACATGGATGGTATTGGAGGGTATTATGCTAAGTGAAACAAGTCAAAGAAAGAAAGACACTACGATTTCATTCATATGTAGAATTTGAGAAACTTAACAGATGAACATAGGGGAAGGGAAGGAAAAACAATATAAAAACAAAAGAGGAAAGCAAACCATAAGATATTCTTAAATGCAGAGAACAAACTGAGGTTTGAGCGGAGGGGTGGGTGAGGGGATGAGTTAAATGGGTTACGGGCATCAAGGAGGGCACTTTTTGGGATCATCTCTGGGTATCATATGTAAGAGATGAATCACTGGGTTTCTACTCTGAGGCCAAGACTACACTATATGTCAACTAACTTGAGAATAAAAAAAATAATAAGTAAAGTGAGTTTCCTGTAGACAGCCTACACATAGGGTCATTTAAAAAAATTCCTGCCAATTGTCGTGTCCCGCCCTGGCCAGCAGGGCGGAAAATCCTCGCGGGTTCTTGATCCTGAGGGAGGGAGAGAAAGGGCAGGAAAGGGCGCACAGAGAGTGAAGACAGACAAGCGATTTCTGATCAAGCCTTTTCTTTTTTATTAAGAAAATAATTCACTCTTATATGGGATTTGGGGCGGGGAACTGACCCAGGTTGGTTGCCAGGTAACAGAGTCAAATGAATATTAGAGAAAGGGGAAAACCAAAACTGAAACTCCGGACACAGCATCAAAGAAGCGCCCAGATTAGCGCTGCGTAAACCAAAATGCGGTTTTGATGTTTTGTTCACCTTGGCTTTTTTCGTCTGGCTTAGTAGGACAGTCTCCAAAATCTGGACCAGGACATGCACTCTCCTAGCCTCCAGATGTAAATCTTGTTTTTTGGTTGCTCCTTGGAGAGCGATATCTCCTTGCCTGAGGCAGCCAAAACTCCGCGGCTCCCAACAGCCAATCTCTACATTTTGATTGAATAGTTTAATCCACTTTACACTGAAAGTAGTTGCTGATAAGGAAAGATTTCTGCCATTTTGGTGCTTGTTCTGTGCATGTCTTAGACTTTTTTGTTTTTCATTTTCTTCATTCTTCCATTTCCTTCCATTACTATCTTCTCTTTTGTTGGGTTGATGTTTTTGTAGTAAACTGATTTCCTCATTTTTCCTTTGGTGTACATACTTTTATTTTCTTTCTGTGATAAATTTATCCTAAATTTATAACATGTAGTTTGCATTGATACCAGCTTTACTTTAGTAGTGTACAATATATATATATAACACTATTCTCCTTTTTTATGTTGTTACAAGTTACATCATTATACATTATTCACCCAATAAAATGGATTTATAATATTTTATGCATTTATATTTTAAATTATGTATAAAATAAAATGTGGAGCTACAAAAAACAAAAATACAATAAAACTGGCTTTCATAATAGCCCATTAGTTACCTTTAGTGGTGATCTTTATATTTTTATTTTCAAGTTACTGTCTGTTTTTTGATTTCAAACTGAAGGATTTCTTTTAGCATTTCATTTAGGACAAGTCTACTGGCAACAAACTTCTTCAGCTTTTGTTTATCTGGGATTTATCTTCATTTCTCCCTCATTTTTGAAGGACAGTTTTGGTGGATTCAGAATTTTTTGGTTGACATTTTTTTCTTTCAGCACTTTAAATATGCCACCCCACTGCCTTCTGTCCTATATAATTTTTATGAAAAATTGGCTGTTAATCTTCTGCGGATTCCTTATATGTGACAAGGTGCTTCTCTCTTGCTGCTTTAAGGATTGTCACTTTGTCTTTGTCTTTTTACTGGTTATAATGTGCCTTGGTGTGGATCCGAGTTTATCCTACTTAAAGCAAAAGATTAGGGTCTTCTCAGGTCTTTTCTGAGCATGCATCTTGCCCTGTACATGTGTGTGGTTTTCTAAATTCACCAGTGTATTCAGCTGCTTTTAAATTCCTTAATTTCCCAAAGGCACTTCCCTCAACTTCCCTTCTGAGGCTTTTAGATGGTCTATTGTATGCCTCAACAATAACTTTTTTTGCCCTACATCTGCTCTGCTTTCTCAGGGACTGAGGTCCCAAAATGAGGATGCAGAGTGCCCTTTTCAAGACTTCTGCCAGGCTGGGAAGAGTGTGAGTAAGGGTAAATAAAAATACCACAAAGCTTTCCTAGGATTTTTAAATTGTCTTTTTCTTGAACCAGTGATTCCATGGTTGCTATAAATCTTTGAATGTTTTTCAGAGTTCTGCAAAGGTAGTTCTGACAGTTGCTGCTTGTTTTGCATTGTTTCTATGGGGGGACAAAAGTTTAGAGTGCCTGTCCACCACTTTGCTCACATTATTGCTCATCTCTGGCATGTGAGGTTTTGATATATATCTTGGATTATCTGTGATGCCTTCCATTTGGGGACATGGAGGCTCTGTAGGGCAAATGTAATTAGGGAGATACACAGAAGAGAGCAGGGGCTGGTTTGAACTGTTTTGTGGTAACCAGAACTTGGGGCCTGGGAAGAAGGCAGCCTAGGGGCTGAGAAACTTCTGACAAGGGAGATTTCAAGTTGGCCATTAAAAAGACTTTCAAGAGTTCTAAAATTTGATTAGCCTCAAGGGAGAAGGGCTGAAAGTTTCTCTGGGTTTCCCTTGACTGCATCAGATTTGGTTCCCCAGTGTATAACCCTCCTTGGGGACGATGAAGAGTAGGAAAGAAGGAGATAGAAAGTCAGAGGGAGACAGTTGGGCTTCCATAGTACTATTATTACTGGATTTTCCCCAAAGTGCTCGTGTGAAGACAGCTTTCTCTTGCACTGAGAGTGAGAATAGCAGTAGCTTGCTTTGTGCTACAGAGCACTAATCAGGCAGAAGGTGGCCTGGGCTGATCCTTGGAGAGCCATAGAACATTCCAGTTCAGTTTCTTTCTCTGGAGGTGAGTGTCTGCCAGGGTTCCCCTCTGTGAAGGAGAGAGCAACGGAGGATCAACATGGGATGTTCTGGGCCTAGATGATCTCTAGAACAGGACACCTGCATCAGAATGGATGACCTCATCTTCAAATCAATCTTGCACAGCAGAGAGCAGATTCAACTCTTCCCTGACTCAGTGCTGGACATAGGCACAGACCTTTGCTCTTGTTAGGACACTCTTCTATCCTTTCTTTGTATTTGGTCCTGGCTAAACAAAAGTTATGGAAGGAGACTTCCGCTAATGAAGTCTATTCTTGAACCTTGTTACCCAGTTGTCATTTCCAAAGGGATCTCCATAGAGAGGGCTGCATATTGACAGTGCAGCATTTCAGCAAATACCAAAGGGAGAGGAAGCAGAGTTTGCTTCAACAATTGGCTATAGCTGGGGACATCTGGGTGGCTCAGTTGAATGAACTTCTGACTTTTGGTTTTGGCTCAGATCAGATCTCAGGGTGGGATGGAGTCCTGTGTCAGGCTCTGTGTTGAGCATTGAGCCTGCTTAGGATTCTTCCTCTCTCTCTCTTCCTCTGCCTTTCTCTCCTGCTCATGTGCTCTCTCTCTAAAATAAAAAAAAATGCAAAGATTGACCATAGCCAGGACTAAATAAGCTTTGTTCATAGATTTAGTTCCTAATTGATTCATTCATTGATTTGTTCATTTAAACATATTAATTGAATGTCAGAAACAGTAGACAAGAATGACAAAATTTTTGCCTTTATGGTGCTTATATGGTAATAGGAGACAGAAAGTAAACAAAAAGTAAAAACACAATTTTATAGGAGGAGAGCAAAGGAGATAGATTCTGGTGCACTGATAGACAGTAAAGGGTGGAATGTGTTTTTAGTATATGTGCTGCCGAAGCGAGCACTGGAATGTGTTTTTAAAAGGATCATGAGGAAAGGCTCCCTGAGCTTGGGCACTTGAGCAAAGACCTGAAGGAAAATAAGGGATGTATCCCAGAAATTGTAAGGGGCTCAGGTCCTTGGGTCTGTTTTATCTTAGTGACAGCTGAATTTTTTTCATTTGATTTTGGAAGAAAAACCTATTTGTTGTCTCTGAGAAGACCCTCCTTATTTTCTTTTGGATTGAGACCAGGCCACTTACATGTATAGCTTGAGCTGAGCCCAGAGTTCACATTTGGTGGCTTTGACTCCCTGCTGGAGCCAGGGTTTTGAGCTCTCATGAAGGCAAGGGGTGTTGAAATTGGACCTTTAGCCTCGTGTCTGTCAGTTCCAACATGAGGAGATATGGGACAGGTAGAGGCTGAGGATGGCAGTTTCTCCCATGCCCTCCTCTAGACTCTCTCCTATCAGTCTGGGGATTGTTGGCATTAGGGTTGGGACACAGAGGCTTCTGACTGATTAAGCCCAGGTGATTTTTAGTATTCACCTATGAGAAGACATATTTACTGAGGATAAAAACAAGGCAGGCTTCCCCTTATAAGAATAGGGAGGGGAAAGTGAGAATTCACTCAGGCAGCTAGTTGACTTCTAGACTGAGAAATACTCAGGCCTTGCCCTCAGAATCTTACAGAAAACCTTCAAAGAGTTGTCCATACCCATGCCTATCAGTGATACCAATGATGATACAGGTAAAAGGAAAACTTTCAAATGGACCCTATGTCTTGGAGAAGCAAAGTAAACACATACCTGCTCTGGGTGAGATGGGGCATAAAGACTTTTCTATAGTCTGGAGCAAGACTCAGAGGATAGAATATATTTGATGGACCACATAGTTTAGGACAATCATGAAGGAAGTGAGTTAGTGGTAAAAGGGAACACACTGGTCAGGGAGGCAGACTCAGTGACTATTTGCTAGGTTTTAGATTTGTGCTGTTGTGTGTGTGCGTTTTGTGTGTGTATACTAAATTATAGTTATAATGCCAATAAAAGATGGCAAAATTAAATAAAACACTAGGTGTTTGTGTGTGCCTATTGTGTGCTAGATAGGCACTGTTATAAATGCCTTTGTAACATATTAACTCATTTAGTTCTCATTAGAGACCTATGAGGTAGGGTCTAGTATCCCCATTTAACAGATTAGAATATTGGGCAAAAAGAATTTAAGTAACTTACCCAAGGTCACTAAGCCAGTGTTCATAATTTATTTAGATAAAATATAAATAAACCACCAAAGAGGGTTGGTACCTTCTTATTAGAAGACCATATTCTGTAGGAAACTGAAAACTGTCTGTAAATCTGTAAAGAAAGGCTGTAATCTTTTATAAAAATTTTTTTTTAAAGTAATCTGTACATGCAGTGTGGGGCTCAAACTTACAACCTCAAGATCAAGAGCTTCATACTAACAGACTGAACCAGCCAGGTGCCCCGGGAAAGGCTGTATTATTATCCTAGGCTGGAGTGGTGATTGTTTGCCCTTTTACCCTAATTACTTAAGTTGTGGGGATGATGAAAATCATGATGATGCCAGTAAGAATGGGTATTTTTTCCTTTTAAATTGTAGGAAATGACAAAAGATCATTTGATAGAAGAGAAAACTTCTCTCCAAAAAAGTCTTCTTTACTATGAAAGTCAACATGGAAGGCCGGTAAAATGTCTCTCTTGTTAAAAACATTTGATTTTCCATCTTAAAAAAGATCACGAATTTTCTTTGTGGCCCGTATCTTCAGAGCTGTTTTGTAGAGCAGGAAGACCTGTGAAATGAGAGATGCAGGTGGTGCACACCGGGCAGGGGGCTGGCTGGCTGTTGTGCCTGTGCTGTGCCATTGTTAACTTAGGTCATCTTCCTGGCTAGATTTAATTTTCTTCATATATCATGATTGCTCTTTAAAAAGATTTTAATCCTGATCATGTAGAGGGTACATTAGAACATGAAACCTTCCTAGTCATGTGGAATCTGAACAGGAGGTGGGTATTTTCTTTACCTGAAACTGTTTTTATTTTGGGATCAGAAGCAGTGTGATCTCTTTATTACTCTCTAGATTTTACAAGGAACACCCTCTAAGGACTAAATGTTGGGGAATCGGTCTAGTGCCACTGAATTCTATCTCTTAGGCTTCCCTGGCTCCCCAGAATCACACCATATCCTATTTACTACCTTCTTCTTCTTCTACTCAGTGACAGTCATGGGGAACATACTCATCATTGTGATTGTCTGTGCTGATAAACGTTTGCAGTCCCCCATGTATTTCTTCCTTGGCCACCTCTCTGTCCTAGAAATCTTGATTATATCTACTGCTGTCCCCTTGATGCTCTGGGGGCTGCTGCTTCCTGGGATGCAGACAATATCTCTGAGAGCATGTAGTACACAATTATATTTGTACCTTTGTTTGGGTACCTCAGAATTTATATTAATGGCAGCGATGGCAGTGGACCGTTATGTGGCTGTCTGTAACCCTTTGAGGTACAACATCATCATGAACAGCAACACCTGCATCGGGGTGGTCATTGTGTCATGGATGTTTGGGTTCCTGTTTCAAATCTGGCCAGTCTGTGCCACGTTTCAGCTTACCTTCTGCAAATCGAATGTGATAGACCATTTTTTATGTGACCGAGGGCAATTGTTTAAATTATCCTGTGATGATAGCCGTTTCACACAGTTTATACTTTTTTTAATGGCTGTTTTCATTATCATTGGTGCTTTGATCCCTACAATCATCTCCTACACCTACATCATCTCCACCATCGTCAAGATCCCCTCAGCCTCTGGCCGGAGGAAAGCCTTCTCTACTTGTGCCTCTCACTTCACCTTTGTTGTGATCGGCTGTGACAGCTGCTTGCTCCTCTATGTGAAACCTAAGCAAACGCAGGCAGCTGAGTACAATAGGGTAGCATCACTGATGGTTTTAGTGGTGACCCCTTTCCTGAACCCATTCATCTTCACCCTCCGGAATGACAAATTCATAGAGGCCTTTCAAGATGTTGTGAAACGGTGCTGTCAACTCCTCAAGGATTAGCTATGTCCTAAGGACCATCACGAACTTCTCATCATGGACCCGAATAATCTCAAAGCACTAATTCAACCTGAAATGATCATTTTCAACACCAAGTAGTTTGTGATCTACAAGAGCATTTTAAGACACAGCTAGTGCTCCGGTTTATAATTAGATGATTCCTACGTGGGAGATCACATTATTTTTTAACTGGGTATACATGTTTATACACTCTTCTGTAGTTATAATACAACTTACAGTATAAATTTAACAAGTGTAAATGTACAAAATATGTGTCATGTTTTTTAAAGAACACTCAGCTTTTTGAATGGGAAAAGCAAGGAAAATTATAATTCACTCCATGGCCGCTGACCCACGTGTTTGTTTCTAGGTGCTGGAGTCATCTTCCCATATGTTTTCCTCTGCTTTCATGATTTTCTCATTGCTTAAGCATCCTCTATTTCTTAGGTGAGTGGCTTTAAATCCGGCCTCAGGTCCTACCTTTTCTACCTTTTCTTGAGATCCCTGCCCCAAGGTCTAACAGGGATGTACTTACCTCCCTGTAGATCTTCTCAACTGGCAGTTGTAAGAGAGAACTCACTCCACAGTCCTGACTTCTCCCCAATCTCAAGGCCAGATGTGTGTTGATTAGGCACATCTCTAATTGTACTTTCTCAGGGTGAGGAGGGAGGGGCTTGGAAAGAGGCATTTTTTCATCTGGCATGAGTTCATGGTCACACCAGCCCCAAATGCAGGAGGACAATGGACTGAGTTCTGGGACCTGAAATGATAAGGATGAGTTGACCTTGTGTCCCTGGGCTGAAGCAGGAGTACATGAAGGGCAGAAAAAGGGCAGCCCCTGGTCACTTCTCCCCATAGTCCTCACACTGGTCAATCCTGACACAGGACATTCCATCTCCCTTCTCTCTCAGCTACATTTCTATCTTCCCTTCCTCCTCCCCCCCCCCCCCCCCCCCCCCACAAGGGCAAAGTTTATCAAGCTGTCTTCCAGGTCTACAAGGAACTTCCTCATCCACTTTGCAGTTCTGATATTATGCCATCCTGGCCCTTTTCTTGTCACACCAGTATTTCAACTAATATTTCTGTACCATATGACACTGGTTTACTGACTTTTTCTGTATCACTGTTTGTAAATATGCAAATTGGATATTAGTCATCCAAATGTATTATCAAAAGGAGACTACTTAAAGAATATATGAAACTTCCAAACTATCACATATTTTGCAGCTGTAAGAACAATGAGGAAGTTTTCTTTAACATTAAGAGAAAGATCTTCAAGATACACTGTTGGGTTAAAAAAGCAAAGAGCAGAACATAATGTTTAGTTTCTTAACTTTATGTAAGACAAAAGTAAAATATACTTTATATTATTATTTGCATGGAGAGAAGCTTTGGGAAGGGAGCACAGGAGGCTGGTGGTTGGGGAGGTGGCAGTGAGAAGGGGACTGAGGAGAAGTACTGGGAGTGAGGTCTTTACAGGGTTCTGAACTCCACATCATGCGATGCCTTACTAAGTCAAAACTAAAAGTAATCATCCTGCCTCTAAATGGCAAAAACAGTTGCTTGTTTCTACAAATACCTCACTGTAGCAGAGAAGAGAGTTTGGCAGAAGAATCTTTGGTAAGTGTGGATGCTCTGTAAGGTTTCCATAGGGCTGAGTAGAGCAAATAGGAGAATGATTGGAATGGAGCAACAGAGCTTTACATTTTTCTTATCCTGAGCCCTTGGCTACTTCTTTAGGGATATAGAGATCATCTTTAAATATTGTGGATATACCTCTTGTTATCTGATGCGTATGTTGGAAATACCTTTTATGAATCTAGAGTTTATCTTTTCATTTTTAATTGAATTATTCTGTCATGCAGAAGTGTTAACTTTGTTGTTGTCAAATGTAATTATTTCTGTGACTTGTATGTGTGTATATTGCTTCAAAAGTAAAAGTGCTTTTCCATTCAAAGGACTTTAACAACAGTCTCTTGTAATAGCTATAGGACAATTATTTTTAAAATAGGAGAATGGGAAGAGCATATGCAAAGTATTTTTTCACAGTTTTCAGTAATGATAGTGGTGGAATAGTATTAGCAGTATTATTCTAGGGCTGGTGTGTGTATAATGTAAGATGAAGGTAATGCATAATTATGGAATATTCTAGTTCTAAAAATAATGTCAAAGAGGTTAGGTAAAGCCTCTAAGGTCTTGTATTTAAGTTGTATATATCGGGATGGACTCATTTTATATAAATAGGGCCATTTTATATGTCACTAGGTGCAGATTACATTCTTGCAATACCATTTCCCAAGATGAGTAATAGGACTTCTTGGAGAAATGGCTCTTTCCGGGTCTGGGCAAACAATCTAGAAGACAAGTTTGGAATATCTTATCATAATGGGTATCAAAGATTACTAGGGTGATGTTAGAAGGTATTAGGATCTGACTGGAGGAGACTTCTATTGGCCAAAGATGAGAGAAGGTATACTTCCAAAGAATATATAATGGTTGCAACCATTGGAAATCTATCAAATATATTTAAGTCCATGAGTTCATAATGATGTTTAAAAAGCAGCCACCTTCAAAAGATTACATTCATTATTTATCAGACCCAAGCCTGATCAAGGCTCTGAAACCAGCTACAGAGTTACAGAAAGATATGCAGAGAACAGAAAGACATGTTTAACTGTGCCGTGAAGATGGAGTCACCATAATGTGGACTGTGGGAAACTACAGTAAAACAAACAAACAAAGAAACTCCTGATCCTTCAACAAAGAGATTGGAAGGAAACTAAAGAGCTATAGAGAGAATCTACAGATTAAAATAGACTAAAAAACATATTAAAAATGTAGAATACTAAGCTATGGTGTGTAGCACTTCAGACTGGCATAATAAAATTGTTAAGAAATGCAAGGGAGTGATTACTACAAGGTCTACATTGTAGTCACTTTAGAGGATGTGAGGATTGCAATTGGAATGGGGCCCTGGACAGGTTTCTGGGGTTGCTGTCAAATCTCTATTTCTTGATCTGAGTGGTGGTTTACAAGGGTATTTAGCTCATAATTTATTGAGCTATGTATATATATACATACATATATAGTGTGGTCTTTCTGTATTCATATTTTATATTAAAATAAAATGATTAAAAAGGCCTTCTATGGTGCAGCCACCATGGAAATAAGTATGGAAATTCCTCAAAAAATTAAAAATAGAATTACCATATGATCCAGTAATTTTATGACTGGGCATTTACTCAAAGGAAATGAAAACACTATTTTGAAAATATTTACACATCCCTCTCTTCTTGCAGCATTATTTACAATAGCCAAGATATGGAAGCAGTCCAAATGTTCACTGATAGATGAGTGGCTAAGGAGGATGTGGTTATATATAGTGGGATATTACTCAGCTACAAAAAAGAATAGAATCTTACCATTTGCAAAAACGTGGATGGAGCTAGAGAGTATGATACTAAGTGAAGCAAGTCAGAGAAAGACAAATACCACGTGATTTCACTCATATGTGGAATTTAAGAAACAAAACAAATGCAAAAGAAACAAAAGAGACAAAGAGAAAAGCATCCTCCAAAATAGAGAAAGAACTGGTGGTAACCAGAGGGGAGGTGGGTAGGGGGATGGGTGAAATAGATAAAGGAGATTAAGAGGACACTGATCATGATAAGCACTGACAAATGTGTAGAATTATTGAATCATTATATTGTACACCTGAAACTAATGTAACTCTATGTTAATTATACCTGAATAAAAAATAATTGAAAAAAATCTTGTATATATTCTAATAGTTTTAATTTTTGGAGTTAGGCATTTATATTTTTTAAACAAATAATTATTAATTTGGGGACAGGAAAAATGTTGGTGACAACCTGTGTTCTCTACAAATTGTGATCCTTAGGCAAGGATTAACTTCTAAAGACTTATTTAGGAGGGTATAATCTTAATATAGCAAAAGTACATGAAATTAGACAGAAAAGCATGGCAAACAGTACAGTGTGAAAAAATACTGCTGACTACTGTTTTGTGATGGTCTTGCCTGTGCAGGATAATTGTAGTCAGCTTTGTGGAGAAATTGTGCTCTGAAGAGTCCTTTGAAGTGAGTAGGGATAGGGAATTTGCTTGTTTCTTCCAAGTAGAGCTTCTGGGAGTGGGGCTTGTTTGCCTAAGCAGGTGGTAGTTAGGACTGAACAAAAGATGGAGGAAACAAGTGAGGTTGAGAGAGTCTGAAGAGACATAAGAAACAATAGAGATCTAATGTTTATTCCTATATACATAGCCTGTTGTTACAGTACAATTTATTGAAAAAAATCAGTCCTTTCCACATTAATTTGAAATGTCACACTATCTTATAAGGAGTGCTTTTATTTCATGGGTATATTTCTGAGCTCTCTATTTTATTTATATAATGTATTGGTTTATGCTTATAGTACAGACCCCATACAGATTTATAATAAATCTTAACTATTAGTGGGACCTGTAAAACCTCCATTTTCATTAGAACTAAGTTGGCTAATTTGGCTTATACATATGAGTTAAAATAATTTTGCATTTGTGTGTGTGTGTGTATTTGTGTGTGTCTATGTTATAAACAAATGTACTGAGGATTTTAATTAAAATTTCATTGACACTCCCAAATCACTTAATGAGGGCAGCAATACACTATTATAAAGACCATACAGAGCAACAAAAGTTTAGAACATTATCTCTTATGAACCTAGGCATTGAAACCTCAATACCATATTAGCAAATACCATCCAGCAATACATAAAAAGGATTATATATCACAAACAAGTAGGTTTCATTCCAAGGTACATGATGATTATTTCAAGATTCAACAATTAACCAATATAATCATATAAATAGATTAAAAAAGAAAAAATATCATATTAACATAGAAAGAGCCTTTGACAAATGCAACATCCCTTCATTATGAAGCTTTCAATATAGGATATTAAAACAAAAACCTGACAGCTAACATCTTCTATAGTGGTAATAGACTGAATGCTTCTCCCCTGCTGAGGTTGGGAACAAGCCACGGATATCCTATCTCACTATTCATATTTAATATTGGACTGGAAATTCCAGTTAGTGTGATTATGTGAGATAACAAAACAAAGGGCATATGGAATGTAAAAAAAGGAAAATTTGTCTTTATTCACAGATGACATGATTATCTATGTAGAAATCTCCTAAGAATCTACCAAAAAACCTCTTGAAAGTAATAAATGAGTTTAGCAAAATCTCACAATACAAGGCCATTATGTGAAAGTCAATTGTTTTCCTACATATTAACAACAAAAATTATAATTGAAATTTAAGAGATAATATTATCTTTGATAGCAACAGAAAAGTGAAGTATTTAGATATAAATCTAATAAAATATGTTCAGGATTTGTAGTGGAAAACTGTGAATCACCAATGAAACATATCAAAAACTCCAAGTAAATGGAGAGGTATACAATGATTATGGATTGGAAGACACAATATTCCAAATACAACTTATTTTTGACAAAGTTTCAAAGGAAATTCAATAAAGAAATGTTAATCTTTTCAAAAAATACTGCCGGAAAAATTGGCTGTCTCTAGGCAGTGAAATGAGCCTCAACATATATCTTGCACTTTACATAAAAATTATCTAAAATAACTTAAGTGGAAATGCAAAACTATGAAACTTCTAGGAGAAAATCTGCATGACCTTGGGTTTGATGGTGAGTGTTTAGATACAACACCAAAAGCATAATCCATGAAAGAAGAGAATGGAAAATTGAACTTTATCAAAGTTGAAAACTTTTTACTCTGCTAAAGTCACTGTGAATAGAATGAAAAGATTACGCAGAGACTGGCAGAGGTATGTGAAAACTCACAGATATGAAAAATGATACATGTATCAAAATACATATATAAAGAATAAAACTTTTTTTTTTTAATATCTGCTTTTGGGCTCCCTCAGGCTGTTGGAAGAATTTATCTCCTTTTTTTAAAAAAAAGTTTATTAATTTTTGAGTGAGAGAGAGAGAATATGAACAGGTGAGGGGCAGACAGAGATGGAGAAAGAGAATCCCAAGTAGGCTCCATGCCATCAGCACAGAGCCTGACATGGGGCTCGATCTCCAGAACCACGAGGTCATGACCTGAGCTGAAATCAAGGGATACTTAAGCAACTGACAAGCCCAAGTTCCCCCAAATAAAATGTTTAAAACTTAACACTAAAGAAGACAAACAGCCCCCCGAAATGGGGAAGTGATCTGAACACATGCATCCCAGAGAAGATATAAGGATGGCAACTAAGAGTATGAAAATTTGTTCAAAATCCTTTGTGATAGATAAATGCAAATTAAAACAACAATGTGATACCACTATGTTCCTACTAGAACAGTTAAAATATTAAAGAAAATCTGACATTTCCACATGCTAGAGAGGATATATAAATAATCAGAAATGCTCATTCATTGCTGCTTAAAATGCAGAATCTCACAACCACTTTGGAAGGCAGTTTGGCAACTTTTCATAAAGAGAGACTCAGCATACAACCCAGAAATTGTGCTTCCAAAATGAATAGAAAATTTACTCCCACACAAAAACTTGTGCATGAATGTTTATAGACACCTTATTCATAATTGGAAACAACCACAGTATTTCTCAGTAGGTGAATAGTTAAACAAACTATGATCACTCCATACAATGTGAATACTATTCAGCAATAAAAAGGGATGAGCTAATAACTCACATAATAACATGAAAAAAAATCTTAAAATGCATTTTTCCAAGTGAAATAAGCCAGAAAAGGCTACATTTTGTATGATTCAATTCTAGTGACATTCTGCAAAAAGGAACAACTAAAACGGATAGAAAAAATTAAGTGGATACATATCTCTTTGGATATGTTTGGACAGTGTTTGACTAGGGAAATACAGGGAATTTGGGAGTGATGGAATGAGTCTGTTTGGGACTATAGTGGTGCATATATTATGCATTTGTCAAACTCATAGGACTTTACAGCATATGAAGTGAACTATAATGTATACAACTTGAAAAAAAATCAACCAGGAGTTTGGAGGATCCCAGGATGGAATGCAGACAAAAGAATTTACTGTGATATGAATGTGGGATATGGGCTCACTGAAAAGGTTGATGTACAAGGACAAAGAAACTTTGGATATTAACGTGATTCTAAGCAAGTCCTATGCAACTTTGGAACAGTATTTTGACTAAAAACTGTAGGGCTAAAGACCAAAAGAACTATATATAATCACTGTACTCTAACTGGCAGTGCTGCTTCTGTAAAATAAATTTTCAACATGAATTAATCATAATTCAGAGGGATTTACAAATATGGAACAACACTGGAGATTAGAAAACTTAAAAAAACCCTCAGAATAAAAATGCACAAGAAAATAGATTGTGAAGAAATATTAAGTAATTCAAGAAGCTGAAAGAAGAGTCAAAATCATTTCAATCAAAGACCAAATTGCAGAGTACTCAAGGAGGACTATATTTTGTGAAAATAAGTGATATTGAGAAGAGGAGGCAAACAACAACAAAAACCAAAATAAAATAAAAAGCTAGAAACTATCAGAGAAAATGCAATAAATTAAATTAAAAAGACAACACAATCAAATAAACCTTAAGAGGTTCTTTGGTTAAAAAAAAGCTATGAATATATTTGAGGAAAATTTTGGAAAATTTCAATACAGACTGTACATTTTATATTACTGAATTAATGTTAGTTTTCTCGTATGTGATGATGGGATTCTTGTTATGTAGGAGAATACCCTTATTCACCATAAAGTGTCTGCTCTGTACCAGGAACATAGTAGATACCACTGCTAATCAGGATGCAGAGGAAGAATATGGGAAGCACGGGGATCCACAAGATGAAACCCCAGCAAGCCATTTAGGCTACTCTTGCCGAAGAGTAGTGAGTAGATCACATAAGAAGCCTCCATGCTGTGCTCACCATCAATCAGTCAGATAAAGGGATTGAAAAATCAACTCTGCTCTTTGGATTTTAAAAGAGACACCAGGAAACGAATCCCAGGACTTCATCTAGCAAGCTGGTAGATGCCTCACTGCAAAACCCATTCCAGAGTTTCTCATGTTATATTGCATACCTCCCTGGTCCCTGTCACATCAAGAGAAAGTATAAGGACACCAAAGAATCTATGGCTCAGTTTCTCCAGGACAGATTTTCTCCCAATTTTCAAGATACCCTTTCTTCCGATCCTAATGAGATTATGGAAGTTGAAAGATTTGGTATAGTCTACTTCACAAGTTCATAAAAACTCAAGAGTTCTTTTGACTTATTTATTTTTAATGTACTCAATTAAGTGCAAGTTAGTTGACATAAAGGGTAGTATTAGTTTCAGGAGTAGGACCCAGTGATTCATCACTTATTTATAACGCCTGGTGCTCATTCCAACAAGTGCTCTCCTTAATATCCATTGCCTAGTTAGCCCATCCTTCCACCCAATACCCAGCCAGCAATCCTCAGTTTGTTCTCTGTATTAAGAGTCTCTTATGGTTTGCCTCCTTCTCTGTTTTTATCCTATTTTTCCTTCCCTATGTTCATCCCTATGTTTATATGTTTCATAAATTCCATATATGAATGAAATCATATCACATTTGTCTTTCTCCGACTGACTTAGGGGAGGAAGAGATTGTTGTAGACCTTGGGGAAGGTAAAAATGAGGTTATTCTTGAAAGATTGTACCCACATTGTACCGCTACCTTTTGCAGCTATTACCACTACCTTTTGAGCAGTTTAAATGTGTTTAGTCTGCACTGAGATGTGCGGTAAGTGTTAATACATACTGAATGGCTTAAATGAACAGCTCAGGAAACAACAGATGTTGGCCAGGATGTGGAGAAAGAGGAACCATTTTGCACTGCTGGTGGGAATGCAAACTGATGCAGCCACTGTGGAAAACAGTATGGAGGTTCCTCCAAAAATTAAAAATAGAAGTACTCCATAACCCAAGAGTTGCACTACTAGGTATTTATCCAGAGGATACAAAAATGCTAATTCAGAGGGGTATATGCACCCCAATGTTTATAGCAATCCTATCAACAAAAAGCCAAATTATGGAAAGAGCCCAAATGTTCATTGAGTGATGAATGGATAAAGAAGATGTGGTGTATATAATCAGTGGAATATTGCTCAGGGATAAAAAAGAATGAAATTTTGCCATTTGTAACATGGATGGAACTAGAGCATATTATGCTAAATGAAGTAAGTCAGTCAGAGAAAGACAAATACCAAGTCAAGAATTCTCATGTTCTAACTCTGAGAACTCTATCCCCAGAAATGGGGTCTGGAAAATAGTCCCAAGGAAAAAGGTCTTAAGAAATTAATGGCAAATGCTTCATTAAATACTCCTTTAGCAGGGTCCTTCAGGCCCTAAGATTAGGAAAATATCTGCCTAATAATGCCTTGATAAATTTTATTTCATAAATAACTTCATTTAAAATTAAAAAAAATTTTAAGTTTATTCATTTTTGAGAGAAATAGAGACAGAGTATGATCAGGGGAGGGGCAGAGAGAGGGGAAGACACGTTCCCAAAATCCAGAGGTCAGCAATTAATCACTTTAGAAGGGGAGATTAAGAAATAAAAAGAACATTCTGTGCTTGATTTGTGATGGGAGGAGAGGCATGATTGAGCCGGTGGAGAGTTGCAGCAGAGAGTCTCTGAAGAGAAAATTCTGAGTGATTTTTGTGCCCTGACATATTAATAGGAGCTGAGTTAAGGTGGATGCCATCCAGGAAGGAGATAATTGCTTTCATGACTTACAAAGTTTTCAAGTGAGGAAATTAATTAGTCCCTTTTGGGCCAGTACAAAGAAACTTTTCAGGTGGAGAAAAACGTTTTCCTAGTTTAGAGATGACTTCCAACACTTACACATGCTGAAAGATTGAGAAATCTCCACCTTACTGTCCAGTTTCATTTGGAGTAGCCTCTTAATTAAGGATCAAATGGCTATATGTTCACTAGAGATCAACATCCATAAGTTGTGTTTCTATGATGTGTTCATGTGTACACATGCATGCATGTGCCCACACACTGGAGTGTAAACCATATCTCCACCTCCAGTGCAACACCAGCAGCCTTGATTAGAGGGTACCCCTGCTCTCTGAGATCTGTGTTACAGATTGTGAGTGATGCGTCTTATCCAGTTATAGAGTTAATGGTGTTGACTTCAGAAGTGACCTAGATTGGTTCCTTGTGCTAATTAGGACCTATTTATAACTATTCTTTTTTTCTACTTTCCTAATCCTGACCCTTTTGGCAGGCTCAGTCTAGACCAAGAAAACAGGATATTTTCCAAGACTCCATGATCTGAGCTATTCATTCGAGCATCTTTCCCATGACTTTCTAAGCAAAAGAGAGTGCTCAGAGAAGGCATTTTTCCTAAATATGCCTTTTCTTCAACCCTTACTCCTTTCTATTCACTAGAACACAGCCTAGTTCATTCTTTCTCTGGTCCAAAATGGACCATGTTCACTCTATATGAATGCCCTAATAAGTTCAGGGCCATTGGTGCCTGGTTGGCTCAGTCAAGAAAGCTTCTGATTCTTGGTTTCAGCTCAGGTCATGAGGTCAAGGTTTATTAATTGAGCCCCACATCAGGTTCTGCACTGGCAGTGTGGAGCCTCCTTGGAATTCTCTCTTCTCTTTCTCTCCTCCATCTTTCTTTTTTTCTCTCTCTGTCTCAAAATAAATAAATAAAAATTTTAAAAAATGAGTCCAAGACCAGAAGATAGGGGATAAAACATCAGGGAGGATCAAGGTAACTGACAAGCAGATAACTAACCCTTTCCCGAAGATGTTTCAGTTAAGTTCCAGGGAAAAGAAATAAGTAGCCTGACTTTCTGCTTATGATCAATTGATCGTTCATTTCCCCTTCCTTCCCTATCTATACTAAA
>NC_043701.1:12302068-12316343 GCF_006229205.1 Suricata suricatta | reverse complement strand
CCCCCCCCCCCCCCCGCACTTGCGTTTCCTCAACAGAACTGGTAAAACCAGCTACCATGGAAGGTGAGGGTGAGGTTTGGAAGTTAAAATGGCGGTGTTGGGTAAAAGTTTGTATACACGCAGTTAGGCACCAAGAGTCCCTTGCATTTTCTGAGTTGCCAGGGAAATCTCTGTTTCTCAGGTAGGGCACTGCTTACCTCACTTGGCCAAGGGCTGTCCCAGAGCTCCCCCCATCAGCTGTTCCCCCAGGCAGTTTGCTCTGTGAACCTTCCACCCACCCACCCCAACAGCTGGAAGAGACAAGACTTTATTGTCATTAAACAGAATCGAACTGGAAAAGTTCTAGATTTTAGGACTACAGATATAAAATGTATAGCTTAAAACAAATGACCTTGCAAGTGCTGCAGATAGTGATATTGAAGTTCCAAATGAAGTTGCAAATAAACTTCAGTGAGTAGATGAATTTACAAACAGAATCTCTGATGAGGAGGAATGACTATCATTGTCTTACTGATGGGTGTTTGTTTTGTGTCAGTTGTTATAATGAACTAAACTGCGGTGAACATTCTAATGGAAGTCTTTGTGAGGACATATATTTTCATTTTTCTTGGGAGCATGCTTGGGAGTAAAACTGCTGCATCACAGAGACGTATATACTTAGCTTTAAAGCAACACGTGTGGTGTGTAATGTATAGAGAAGTTGAATCACTGTGTTGTACACCTGAAGTTAATGGATCATGGTGCATCTACTCTCCTCAAGTGAAAAAAGTACTTTTTAAATCTGAGAAAATTTTTTCCAATGGGCTTTTCTGGTTTTCATTTATTCCTACTTCTGAACTGTCTGTTGAGCTGCCGCTAAACAACACTGGGGGGATATCTAGAGTAACTGAGTTGGATAAGATGGTTCCACTGTAAGGGTTTTGAGGGAACGAGTCCACCCTCCTCGGATTTCCTCATTTGCCCATGACCTTCTTTCATTTCCCTCCCACAGTCATCAGATGACCCAACACAGCTACTCAGAGGCTGACAGTCACATCCTGAGACAGAGGTGTCCTGGGCAGCTGCCTGCACACTTCCCATGGGGGTGACACCTTCTGGGATGGCCCCTTATTTCACAATGTAATTACCGACTCCTGGTATGTTAGTGTCATTTCCTGGATCTGCATGGTGTTAAAACTGAAATAACAATTTCAGTGGGCCTCATTTCATGAGATTATAACTGATACAACTTTATGGAAGATGATTTGATAACAGCTACTGAATTTAATATAATAATTTAGGTGGTTATAACTATACGAAGGTAGAGGCTTACATGTGAAGATATTTATTGCAGAATCATTTTACTGGTGAAGGACTGGAAAAGGCACAGTGTTCATCAGCAGGGTACTCATTAAGTAAATGATTTTTTTTCATAAGGTCAATATTTATTCAGCAGTTACTTCAAATGTGAGAGGTATATTATTGCTAATATGCAAAGGCTTAATGCATGCACATACGCATATAACAAAAAGAAAGCAGGGCAATTGGCTTACTAAAATAACAAATAAAACTCTTATGTGGATAAACTTGTATATGCATAGATTTCTGTGTGGACACAACAGAATAATACTAAATACTAATAATAAACTAATAATAGTATTTAGCTCTAGGAGACAGATCAGGAAAATCAGGCATTGGTGAGAGGGACATTTGTATCTAGTTTGTGTCCCTGCATACAATTGTATTTTTTACTATGAGTTGTACTAATTTGATAATAAGTGGAAAATATTTGATTGATGTAAATGTAGTATTTTAAATGTGATTTTGCCATTATTTAGCACCCCAGCCATCCTCACTTATACACTGTTATTTTTTTGGCGGTTCTCTATGTTGGTGGTTCTGAATCCCTTAAACCTCTCACTTCAAGCAGCTAAGAAGGGTGACCTGGTAGCATTTGAAGTCCTAGAGGGGAAATGTGGCTGAGGAGCCCCAGTCAGAATGCATGCATGTTGCAGAGACCGGAACGGCTTGCATTAGCAGACCCTGGGCTTGGTGTGCAGGGCGGATCCTCTCTGTTTCTCTCTTACCAGGGTTCCTGTGACTAAGATCAGAGAGCGTCTTGTAGAGGGAGTGCAGAAATCACGTGGAGAACATGCAGTTCTTAGGGCTTTGAGATGAAAACTTTTTGACGGAGCTATTTGTCGTCCCCTACGTTTTTGACAAGTGTCTTAGAGCCATTTGTTGTGTTTTCGGCTGACGGATCGCTTGGCCTCTTGCAGGGCTAAATTGGAATCCGGTAGTGGCACAAAATAGACCAGGGGTTGGCTCTTTGGGGCTCAGACTATTTGATGATTACCAGACCTTGAGGTCTGGGTAGAAGGCAGCCTGTGTGTTGAGAGACTCCTGACTAGGAGATTTCAAGTTTGTAATGACCTGCATCATTACACAAAACTTCCCCATCTTCTAAAAACTTGATTAGCCTCAAGAGGGAAGGGTGAAAGTTTCTCTGGCTTTTCCTTGACTGCATCCCCAGGGTTTCCCTGAACTTGACAAGTGTAGTTTCTTAGTGAATAACTCCCCTTGGGGATAGACAGTAGAAGGAAAGAAGGAGAGAGAGAGAGAGAGAGAGAGAGAGAGAGAGAGAGAGAGAGAGAGAGGGAGAGAGAAAGGAGACAATAGGGCTTCCACAGCATTATTATTACTGGACTTTCCCCTAAGTGCTCGTATGAAGACAGTTTTCTCTGCACTGAGGGTGAGGACAGCAGCAGCTTGCCCTGCACCACAGAGCACGTTCTGCTCTAGTCAGGCAGGAGGTACCCTGGGCTGATCCCTGGAGAGCTGTAGAATTTTCCAGGTCACTCTTTTCCTCTAGAGGTGAGTGTCTGCTAGGGGCTCTCCCTCCGTGAAGGAGAGAGTAGGAGAGGATCAGCATGGGAAGCTCTGGGCTTCGTTGCTATCTAAAATGAGGACACCTTCCCTGGAGCATGAAGAGTGGGCTAGGGGAGCTGCATAATGGAGGAGCTCAAATCAAATCCTCCCTCCGCAGCAGAGAGCAGATTCGGCTCTTCCTGGTACTCGTGATAGACGCAGCTCTCTGTTATGACCTAAGACCCTGCTCTCTCATTTGTCATTGTTTCTTGTTTTTGTAATCTTGACATTGTGTAGGGGATCTCCAGGGAGAGAGCCACAGATTGACCAGACAATGCTTTAGTAAAGAGTGAAGAGAGACTCTATTTTATAACAGGAGGAAAAGCAGATCAGGGTGGATATTTTTTGCTCCTTCACTGACACTTGTGAAGAAATTTACTGAATAAATATTAAAAGAGCACAAACTTACCTTGTGTCAGACTTTGTTCTTCGCTCTGGAGATGTGAGAGTGAAGAAGAAAGGCAAAGGTACTTCACTATCAGCTATTGATGAGAGCCAGTAAGAGGAAAATCCCACCAAATAAGAGGGTAAAGTGTGAGATGCTTTTGCTATTTTAGAAAGGATGATTGGAGAGGGCCCATGGGTTGGAGATATTTGAGCCATGATGCGGGAAGAAGGCCAGATTTACTGACCAGATCAGTGTGATCCATTTTGGTGTTTTCTGACACTTTTCCATATTTGTAGGTCTCTGGAGAACATGGGAGGACGTAGACAGCAGATAATCTTTGGGACTGCTCCAAAGTTCTCTGTAAGATGCAGACCATGACTGGTTGGAAATAGACACGGCCTACTCATTGGAAGATATTATCTCCTTGCTGAAACTAGAGATTTGAGACATGGGGAAGGCAGAGGGTGTTGCTTGTTTTCTTTTCTCCTGGTGCCAAGGTGGAGATTGTATAGGACAGATGGGAGCTGGGGATAAAAGTCTCTGCCCCCTCTTTACTCCTCTGGACCCCTATTCCCTGGTGTCCTCTGGTGGCAGAAGGAACAATCTCAGAGCTAGAAGTTTCCAGCTGGAGGCTAATGAGTTTCTTCCTACCAGGGAGAACAGTTGCTAAAATGAGAGATAGAGATGGCATTCATGATAAGAATAAGGAGGAAAAAAGTGGAAAATCCACTTCAGGGAACCAGCTTCCCAGAAGTCAAAGAAAGACTCCATACTTTGTTATCTTATGACAGTTTTCTAGGTAGGCCCACCTCTCTGCTGGCTGGCTCTACTGACAGGCTGAAATGATGATAAAGGAAGTCAAAGTGAGAACTCTAAGTGAACTAAGTTAAATGGAGCCACATTCAGAGGAGATGAAGGAAATATGTAAGCATATCTGAGTGAGAAGGGCAGGTTTTCGTAGGACATGGATGTAAGAGGTAGAGAAGACAGCTTAGGGGATGTAGGGTGGAAGGGTTGGTGGTATAAATGAACCCACTGTGATCAGGGACCTGGAAGGGTGGCAGGTTAAAGCAGAGATGGAGGCAGGATGGCTGTTGAACTAAGAGACAAGGGTGCATACAGGGGTGGGTGGGTTTTCAAGCCTGATGGTGTTAGTGACTATTGTCATTTTCTTTGCATATATATGCTTATTTTCATATATATTTTCTTCATAAAACATTCAAAATCAATCTTGTATGGCAAATAGTGGAGGATGAGCCCACTTGGTCATGATGTGGAGCCTAAGAGCAGAGATGATATTTCCTCAACCTAGGAATAGTTTTAGTCCTTTGAAATTAGAAACATGTGAACTCTCCTTTGTTTTCTAGAGTCCATAAAGAATACGAGCACAGGACTACATGCTGAAGAATTATTCTAGTGCCACTGAATTTTATCTTCTTGGCTTCCATGGCTCCAAAGAACTACACAGTATTCTTTTTGCCACATTCTTCTTTCTCTACTCCGTGACAATCATGGGGAACATGGTCATCATTGTGATTGTCTGTGCTGATAAACGTTTGCAGTCCCCCATGTATTTCTTCCTTGGCCACCTCTCTGTCCTAGAGATCCTGATTACATCCATTGCTGTCCCTGTGATGCTCTGGGGGCTGCTACTTCCTGGGATGCAGACAATATCTTTGACAGCATGTAGTGCACAATTATATTTGTACCTTTCTTTGGGTACATCAGAGTTAGTATTAATTGGAGCAATGGCTGTGGACCGTTATGTGGCTGTCTGTAACCCTTTGAGGTACAACATCATCATGAACAGCAACACCTGCAACGGGGTGGTCATTGTGTCATGGGTGTTTGGGTTCTTGTTTCAAATCTGGCCAGTCTACGCCACGTTTCAGCTTACCTTCTGCAAATCGAATGTGGTAGACCATTTTTTATGTGACCGAGGGCAACTGCTCAAACTATCCTGTGATGATAGCCTTTTCACAGAGTTTATCCTTTTTTTAATGGCTGTTTTCATTATTGTTGGCTCTTTGATCCCTACAATCATCTCCTACACCTACATCATCTCCACCATCGTCAAGATCCCCTCAGCCTCTGGCCGGAGGAAAGCCTTCTCTACTTGTGCCTCTCACTTCACCTTTGTTGTGATCGGCTATGGTACCTGCTTGTTCCTCTATGTGAAACCCAAGCAAACGCAGGCAGCTGAGTACAATAGGGTAGCATCACTGATGGTTTTAGTGGTGACCCCTTTCCTGAACCCATTCATCTTCACCCTCCGGAATGACAAATTCATAGAGGCCTTTCAAGATGTCGTGAAACGGTGCTGTCAACTCCTCAAGGATTAGCTATGTCCTAAGGACAATCATGAACTCCTCATGATGGGCATGAGGAATCTCAAAACACTAATTCAACCTGAAATGATCATTTTCATCATCAAATAGTTTGTGATGCACAAGAGAATTCTAAAAACTCTTCATGGAAATTTTCAGACATGGCTAGTGCTCCAATTTATAATTAGATGATTACTACATGGGAGATCACATTATTATATTTAAATAGATATATATGCTTATATACTTTTATATAGTTATAATATATCTTACAATATAAATTTAACTGGTGTAAATGTACACAATATGTGTGATTTCTTTTAGAATTCTCAACTCTGAATGGGAAAAGCAAGCAAAAGTATAATTCACTCTGTGGTCACTGAGCTACGTGTTTGGTTCTAGGTACTGGGGTCGTTTTCTCATACATTGTCCTGTGATTTAATGATCTTTTTGGTGTCTAAGAGACCCTCTATTTCTTCTGTGAGTGACCCCAAGTCCAGTCTCAGGTCCAACCTTTTCCTGAGGTTCCTGCTCTAAGATCCAACAGGGACAGTCCCTCCCTGTAGATCTTGACTGGCAGTTGTGAGATGAACTCACTCCATAATCCTGACCCCTCCCAACCTCAGGGATGAATGTGTGTTAATTCAGGCACATCTCTAATTGGTGAATTTTCTTAAGGCGAGGAGGGAGGATTGTGGAAAGAAGCATTTTCTCATCTATTATGACTCTCATTATTACACCAGCCCCAAATGTGGGAGGGCAACTGGCTAGTTTTGGTAATTAAAGTACAAGGGTGAGCTGACCTTGCTGTGTCTCTGGGTTGAAGCAGGAGTGCATGGAGGGCAGAAAAAGGGCAGCTCCTGGTCACTTCTCCCCATAGTCCTCACATTGGTCAATCCTGACACAGGACATTCCATCTCCCTTCTCTCAGCTACATTTCTATCTTCCCTTCTTCCTTCCCCATCACAAGGGCCAAGTTTACCAAGCTGTCTTCCAGCTCTACAAGGAGCTTCCTCATCAACATCTCAGTTCCTAGATTGTCCCATCCTGGCCTCTCTTCTTTCACACCACCATTGTCAATATTTCTGCCATTCTTATGTGGCTAAGCAGAGATCATAAGACTGTGCACATAAGGGGCGCCTGGGTGGCTCAGTCAGTTAGGCCTCCGACTTTGGCTCAGGTCAGATCTCACGTTTGTGGGTTTGAGCCCCGCGTCAGGCTCTGTGCTGACAGCTAGCTCAGGGCCTGGAGCCTGCTTCCGGTTCTGTGTCTCCTTCTTCTCTGCCCCTCCCCCCTCTCATGCTCTGTCTCTCTCTGTATCAAAAATAAATAAAACATTAAAAAAATTAAAAAAAAGATAACAAATGGTGGGAGCCAGATCTGGCACTGAGAATAGGTTTGTTACAGAGAAACAGGAGGAGAAGGCTGGGATCAGGCATGTGGTACTGGATTCAAGTTGGTGCATCAGTATGCATGCATCTGTAGATAAATATATGTCTATCGGTGGATTGATTAATATAAGATATAAATAAATGATATGAGAAATGACTCTTCTTTTTCAGAACTATTTTGGCAATTCTATTACCATCTTCTTTCTATATAAATTTTAGAATCAGTTTGTAGAAATCTATAAAAAATCCTGCTGGGATATTGATAAGGACCGTGTCCAATCTATAGTTAAATTATTAAAACCCTACGATATAGGGCCCCTGCATTTGTATATGATTGTACATTTTCTTCCTGACCATGACGTTGAGTAGGGGTCCTTTGATGGTAAGAGGTCAATCCCCATTCTTTCCTCCATCTCTCGTACTTGTTCTCTATGTCTCTTTTCAAATGTAGGCTAATATTTGTCTTTCCTCTGTGACAGTAGGCTTGTTCCTGAGTCTTCCACTGGCATGCACCAGTGGCTTGACCTGTGCATTTTATACCTTTATATGGTCATGATACCATTGTAGAGAACTGTCCAGTAGGCTTTACAACTCCTAACAGCCACACTCGTGTATCAGGACATTCTGGTATATTAGAGTCCTCATCCATTCTTCTGCATCCCCCGTCCCTGCAATCCAATGAGCCAATACTGTTTTGAGTGCTGTGCTGGTGTCCTCTGTCCCTCTCAGGTGCACCACCAGTAGTCCGAAACTGTGTGGTCCTTATTATAGACTCTGACTCACAGGCGTTGCCCCAACCCTGGAGATATTCCTGTTCACATGCTGTATATGACCACTTACTTTTATACTGAAGCATTCATATAATTCTCAAGAATCCAAAATAAAAGGAAACAGAAGTTTTATTCACAATCATAGCAGCATTATTCACACTTGTCAAAAAGTGGAAGTGATGCAAAACCCTCTCTACAGATGAGGAGACTGATGACTGTGTAAACAAAAGGTATTATATGCACATGATGGAATTTTATTCAGACTTAAAAAGCAATGAAATTCTGATACATGCTGTAACATTGCTAAATGAAAGAAAGTAGACATAAAAGGGATAATGTTGTATGATTCTATATGTAAGATATCTAGAATAGTCCTGTTGATAGAGACAGAAAGTAGAATGGTGGCAGCAGAGGTTGTGGAAGGTGGAAAGGGGAGTTACTAATTAATGGGTACCAAGTTTCAGCTTAGGATGGCAAAGTGTTCTGGAGATGGATGGTCGTGATGGTTGCACAACAATATGAATGACTTAATGCTACTGAGTTGCACACCTAAAATAGTTAAAAATGGTGAACCCATATTATATATTTTTACCACAATAAAAAATAAAAAATATCAAATAATTCTAAATGATTTGTATAGTGAATCATCAGACTGTTGCCATTTTTTTTCTGATCCATCGTTCTCTTCATACCCTTCAGAGGTGACTATCTTTGAGAGTTTCTACTGATATATATTTATAAACAATATTCAGGTATTTCTTGACATATCAGCCTTATTTTAAAATTCTTGTTGAATATTCACTCTTTTTTTTTTTTCTGCTTGTATACCCTTACCGATATCATGAGCCTAACAATAAATTATTCCTTGTGCTTTGTGCTCATAGGCCCTCTTACTTGGTTTGCCTCTAAGTTCTGGTTGGACAAACTATCTAGCATCCCTCTAATAAGAACTGATAAGATATAAGCGTTTTTGGATATTTTTATTCCAACAACATACTTCATTGTCACTTTGGTCAGATAAAACACCTGCACACCAGCCACTTGGGATGCTTTGCCTGCAGATCCGCACAACTGTTCTATGTGCATGTCCAGCATTCAGTGTGCCTCACCCTGGTCCTCCCACCTCATAGGCAGCTTGGATGAGCTTTGGGCAAAGGCTATTGAACATGCACAGAAACTCAGCTGAAATCTGTAGGTCAAAGAGGGACCACAAACATGAGCATTAGCTCCTTCCTTTGGGAAAACAAAAGGGAGGTTGTCAGCACCTGGCCTGGTGCTTGCATGATCTAGAGGACAAACAAGCTTAAGAATTCACCAAGAGAGGGCTCAAGAAGCAAGTGATTCCATATAAGTCCCAAGAAAGCCTCCAAATCACTAGAATCACTCAGAATCAGTAGCCTCACCTGGATGATAGTAGGCCTTCTTCTCCTGAAGCCTGTCACTAATTTAATCTAATCCATTAATGAAAAATGAAATATTATTCAACCATTAAAAAGAAGGAAATCCTGTCATTTCCTAACAACATGCGTAGCAAGATAACAGCACAGATAAACCTTGAGGTCATTATTCCAAGTGAAATAAGTCAGACAAAGACAAATATTGTATGATTTCCCTTATACATGGAACCTAGAAAAGCCAAACATAGAAATAGAGAGTAGACTGATAGTTGCCAAGGTCTGGGGAATGTGAGAAATTTAGAGATGTTCAAAAGGTACAGTCCCCCTAGTTTAAGATGGATAAGTTCTGGGATCTAACGTACAGCACGGTGACTACAGAACTATACTACATTGTATGCTTGTAAGTTGCTAGTAGATCTTAAAGTTTCTCACCATGAAATAAAAATAATTATGTGTTAGGTAATTTTATTATGGTAATCTGTGCATAGTGTATGTATCAAATTATTCCTATCTGCATAATTACATGAAGAAAAGTATGGAAGGTAATGTTGGTAATTACCTATTGAGCTATTAAGAGTAAGAGTGGAATAAGTATTTTTTATTGAATAGTCTGTTTTTTAACCCCCTCTGTATTTCTTGTCATTTATTTAAATTCGAGTTAGTTAACATATAATATAGTATTGGTTTCAGGAGTAGAGTTTAGTGATTATTTACCTACATATAATACCCAGTGCTGATTCCAACAAGTGCCCTCCTTAATGATTATCACTCATTTTTAGCCCATACCCCCACCCTTGCCCCTCCAACAACCCTCTGCTTGTTCTCCATATTTAGGAGTGTCATGTGGTTTGCCTCTGTCTCTGTTTTTATCTTATTTTTCCTTACTTTCCCTTATGTTCATCTGTTTTGTTTTTTAAAATCCACTTATGAGTGAAGTCATATGATACTGAATTATTCACTTGGCATAATACTCTAGTTCCATTCATGTTGTTGCAAATAGCAAGATTTCCTTCTTTTTGATCACAGAGTAATATTCCATTCTATTACAGCTGATGTCATAAAAATGACAGCCTGTGCTCTCTTCTAGGATGTTTATGGTTTCAGGTTTCACTTTTTGGTCTTTCATCCATTTTGAGCTTATTTTTTGTGTATGGTGTAAGAAAGTGGTCCAGTTTCATTCATTCTTTTGCATTCTGCAATCCAGTTTTCCAAACACCATTTGTTGAAGAGACTGTCATTCCCATTGCATACTCTTGCCTCCTCTGTCAAAGATTAATGGACCATATAAGTGTGGGTTTACTTCTTGGCTCTCCATTCTGTTCTAACGTTCTATGAATCTACTTTTGTGTTAATACTGTATTGCTTTGATGACTACAGATTTGTAGTATATGTTGAAATTTAGGATTGTGATACCTCCGGTTTTGTTTTTTAGTTTTCGGGATTGCTTTGGCTATTCAAGGTCTTTTGTGGTTCCATACAAATTTTAATATTATCTATCTGTGAAACATGCTGTTGGTATTTTGAAAAGGATTGCCATAAATCTGTAGGTGGCTTTGGGTTGTACGGACATGTTAATATTTGTTCTTCTAACCCATGAACATGGAATATTGTTCTATTTGTTTGGGTCCATCACAATTTCTTTCATCAATGTTTTATAGTTTTCAGGGTACAGGTGTTTCACCTCCTTAGTTAAGTATATTCCAAAGTATTTTACTGTGTTTCAGGCAATTGTAAATGGGATTTTTTTTTCTTCATTTGTCTACTGCTACTTCACCATCAGGGTATAGAAATGCAATGAGTTTTTCTATATTGATTTTGTATTCTGCAATATTACTGAATACATTTATCAGTTTTAGTAGGTTTTTTTTGGTGGAGTATTTAGAGTTTTCTGTATATAATATCATGTCATTTTCAAGGAGGTGAAAGTTTTACTTCTTTCCTACCAGTTTGGATGCCTTCTATTTCTTTGGTCTCGATTGCTGTGCCTAGGACTTCCAGTACTATTGAATAATAGTGGAAAGGGTGGACATTCTAGTCTTGTTCCTGACTTTAGGAGAAAATTTCTCCATACCATGGAGTATGATGTTAGCTGAGGGCTTTTCATGTAATGCCTTTATTATGTTGAGGTATGTTCCCTCTAAATCTACTTTGGTGAGAGTTTTTACCATGAGTAGATGTTGCACTTTGTCAAATGCTTTTTCTGCCTCTATTGAAATTATTATATATATTTTTTCTTTTCTTTTACTGAAGTAATGTATTGTGTTCATTGATTTGCAAAAATCGAACCAACTTGCATCCTAGGAGTTTATCCCTCTTGGTTGTGGTGAATGACTTTTCCAATGTGCTTTTGGAATTGGTTTGCTAATAGTTTACTGAGAACTTTTGCATCTATGATCATCCAAGATATTGGCCAGTAGTTTTTATTTGTTTGTTTGTTTTGTAGTGTCTTTCTTTATCTGGTTTTGGTATCACAGTAATAGTGCCTTCATAGAATGACTTGGGAAGATTTCCTTTTCCTTCAATTTTTTGGAATAGTTTGAGAATACGTACAAACTCCTCTTTAAATGTTTAATAGAATTTGGCTGTGAATCTATCTGGTCCCAGACTTTTGTGTGTTGAGAATTTTTTTAATTACTAATTCAACTTCATTGCTGGTAATAAGTCTGTTCAAATTTTCTATTTCTTCTTGATTCAATTTGGGAGGTTATAAGTTTCTAGGCATCTATCCATTTCATTCAGGTGGTCCAATTTGTTGAAATATAATTTTTCATAATATTTTGTTACAATCTTTTGTAATTCTATAGTGCTGGTTGTTACTTTTCCTCTTTCATTTCTGATTTTGTTTATTTGAATCCTTTCTCTCCCTCCCTCTCTCTCTCTCTCTTTCTCTGATTAGTCTGGCTAAAGGTTTAACGATTTTGTTGATCTATTCAAAGAACCAGCCTACAGCTTAATTGATCTGTTTTACTGGTTTTTTGTGTGTTTGTTTTTATTTTTTAGTTTCTCTTTCATTTATTTCTGCTCTAATCTTTATTATTTCCCTTCTTATACAGGTTTTGGGTCTTATTTGTTTTTCCTTTCCTAGCTCTTTTAGGTTTAAGGTTAGGTTGTTTATTTGAGATTTTTCTTGCTCTTTGATATAGACTTTTATTGCTATAGACTTCCTTCTGAGAACAGATTTTGCTCCATCCCACAGATTTTGGACCTAAGTGTTTTCATTTTCAACTGTGTCCACCTATTTTTTATTTTCTCTTTGATTCCTTCATTGACCCATACATTGTTTAGCAACACGTTATTTAATTTCCATGTATTTCTATTCTTTCTAGATTTTTTCTTGCGGTTGATTTCTAGTTTCTTTGTGTTGTGGTCAGAAAAGATTCATGGTGTGACTTTAATGTTTTCAATTTTTTTGAGGCTTGTGTGGCCTCACATGTAATCTATTCTGAAGAATATTCTGTGTGTACTTTAAAAAGAATATGTATTCTGCTATTTTAAGATGGAATAGTCTGAATATATGTTAGATTTATCTTGTCCCATGAGTCATTCAAAGCCACTGCTTCCTTACTGATTTTCTATTTAGATGTTCTATCTATTGATGTAAGTGGGGTGTTAAAGTTCTCTATTATTATTGTAGTACTATTGCTTACATTCTGTATGTTTGGTAACAGATGCTTTATGTATTTCGGTGCTTCTACTTTAGATGCAAAAATATTTATAATTGTTATATGCTCTTGTTGGATTGTTCCCTTTATGATTGTATCATGTCCTTCTTTGTCTCTTGCACAGTCTTTATTTTAATGTCTGTTTTGTCTGATATAATTATTGCTACCCCAGTTTTCTTCCACTTCCTTTTGCATGAGCAATGCATTTATATCTCTTTATGTTCATTCTATATGTGTCTTTAGGTTTGAAATGAGTCTCTTGTAGTTGGTGGGTCCTGCTTTTTTATTCATTCCGTCACCCTGTTTTTTTTTTTTTTTTGATTGGAGCCTTTAGCCATTTACATTTTTAGGAATTTTTGATAGGTATATACTCATTGCCATTTTGTTACTTGCTTTATGGTTGTTTTTACACTTCTCTGTTTCTTTTTTCTCTTGCTTCTCCTCTCATGGTTTGCTGGCATTCTTTAACGATACACTTGGATTTCTTTCTTTTTATTTTTTGCATATCTATTAGTGGCTTTTGATTTGCAGTTCCCATTAGGTTTATTTATAACATCTTATGCATATAGCAGCATATATTAAGTTGATGGTTGCTTAAGCTTGTTTTGGAAGAATAAACATTGTGAAAAGCAATCTATACATTCAATGCAATCCCCATCAAAATTGCACCAACATTCTTCTCAAAGCTAGAACAAAGTATCCTCAAATTCGTATGGAACCACAAAAGACCCCAAATAGCCAAAGTTATATTGAAGAAGAAAACCAAAATGGGAGGCATCACAATCCCAGACTTTAGCCTCTACTACAAAGCTGTCATCATCAAGACAGTATGGTATTGGCACAAAAACAGACACATAGACCAATGGAATAGAATAGAGAACCCAGAACTAGGCCCACAAATGTACAGCCAATTAATTTTTGACAAAGCAGGAAAGAGTATCTGATGGAAAAAAGACTGCCTCTTTAGCAGGTGGTGCTGGGAGAACTGGACAGCAACATGCAGAAGAATGAAACTAGACCAGTTTCTTATACCAACACAAAAATAAACTCAAAATGGCTGAAGGACCTGAATGTGAGACAGGAAACCATTAAAACCCTCGAGGAGAAAGTAGGAAACAACCTCCTTGACCTCAGCCACAGCAATTTTCTACTTGACACATCCCCAAAGGCAAGGGAAATGAAAGCAAAAATGAATACTGGGACCTCATCAAGATAAAAATCTTCTGCACTGCAAAGGAAACAATCAAGAAAACTAATAGGCAACCGACAGAATGGGAAAAGATAGTTGCAAATGACATATCAGATAAAGGGCTAATATCGAAAATGTACAAGGAACTCACCAAACTTCACACTCACAAAACAAATAATCCAGTGAAGAAATGGGCAGAAGATATGAACAGACACTTCTCCAAAGAGGACATCCAGATGGCCTA
>NC_043701.1:12284769-12301968 GCF_006229205.1 Suricata suricatta | reverse complement strand
ATCAGATAAAGGGCTAATATCGAAAATGTACAAGGAACTCACCAAACTTCACACTCACAAAACAAATAATCCAGTGAAGAAATGGGCAGAAGATATGAACAGACACTTCTCCAAAGAGGACATCCAGATGGCCTACAGACACATAAAACGATGCTCAACATCACTCATCATCAGGGAAACACAAATCAAAACCACACTGAGATACTACCTCATGCCAGTCAGAGTAGCTAAAATGAACAAATCAAGAGACTGTAGATGCTGGCAAGGGTGTGGAGAGACGGACACCCTCCTGCACTGTTGGTGGCAATGTAAACTGGTGCAGCTGCTCTGGAAAACAGTGAGGAGACTCCTCAAAAAACTATCCATAGAACTCCCTTCTGACCCAGCAATAGCCCTGCTGGAGATTTACCCAAGATACACAAAAGTGCTGATGCATAGGGGCACATGTACCCCAATGTTCATAGCAGCAATGTCAACAATAGCCCAAACATGGAAAGAGCCTAAATGTCCGTTACCTGATGAATGGAATAAGAAGATGTGGTTTATATATACAATGGAGTATTACATGGCAATGAGAAAGAATGAAATCTGGCCATTTGTAGCAACGTGGATGGACCTCAAGGGTGTCATGCTAAGCGAAATAAGTCAGGCAGAGAAGGACAGATACCATATTTTTGCACTCATAGGTCTAACAGAGAACAGGAGAAACCTAATGGAGGACCAGGGGGAGGGGAAGAGGGAAAGAGAATTGGGGAGAGAGAGGGACGCAAAACGTGAGAGACTATTGAATACTGAAAATGAACTGAGGGTTGAAGGGGAAGGGGGAGGGGGGAAAAGAGGTGGTGGTGATGGAGGAGGGCACTTGTGAGGAAGAGCACTGGGTGTTGTATGGAAACCAATTTGACAATAAACTATTAAAAAAAGGGAAAAAAGAAAAATAGAGAAGTCATGAATAAAATAAAAAATTATTTTTATTATTTTTGTTTTTATATTTATTTTGAGAGAGAGAGAAAGAGAGAGGGAGAACAAGTGAGTAGGGTTAGAGAGAGACAGAGAGAGAATTCTAAGCAGGCTCTGTACTGTCAGTACTGACACAGGCCTCAAACTCAGGAACTGTGAGATCATGACTCAAACCCAAATTTAGAGTTGAATGCTTCCAACTGAGCCACCTAGGTGCCCAATGGTTGCTTAAGTATGAATCCACTCATTAATCCTCTGCCTACCCTCCTAACGTTTTAGGTATATGGTGTCATACTTTATATCTTTTTATTTTGTAAATTTCTGGCCTTGTTTTTTTATTTTTATTTTTTTATTCAGATTTATTTATTTATTATTATTTTTTAATTTTTTATAGTAGTTTATTGTCAAATTGGTTTCATATAACACCCAGTGCTTATTTTTTATAGTTATACTTAATTATATTGATTTTGTGCTTCCTACTTTTCTAACTCCTGCTTGGGATCTTTGCCTTCCACTCAAATGGTCCCTTTTAACATTTCTTGTAGGGCTGACTTAGTGGTCACATTTTCCTTTAACTTTTGTTCATCTGGGAAATACTTTATCATTATTATTTTTCTGAATAACAGCCTTGCTGGATAGAATCTTCTTAATTTCAGGGTTTTTTACTTTTAGCACTTTCAATATATCATGTCACTCCCTATGGCCTGCTGAAAAATCATCTGATAGCCTTTTGGGGCTTCCTTTGTACATAACTGTCTTCTTTCTCTTGCTGCTTTTAAAATTCTGTCTTTATCACTACTCTTTCCCATTTTAATTACTAAGTGTCTGGGTGTGCACCTTCTTAGGTTGATTATGTTGGGGGCTTTCTGTGCCCCCAGAATCTGGGTTTCTTTTTCCTTCCCAGATTGGGGAAGTTTACAGCTATTGCTTCTTCAAAAAATTTTATGCCTCTTTTCTCTCTCTTCTTCTGGGACTTCTATAATGTAAATGTAATTATACTTGGTGGTGTTGCTAAGATTCACCAGTCCATTTTTATTTATTATTATTATTTTTTCCTCTCTCCTGTTTAGTTTGATTGTTTTCCATTACTGTCTCCTCCAGGTCACTTAGTGTTCTTCTGCTTCCTTTAGTCAACTATTTATTTCCTCTAGTGTATTTTTAATTTTACTCATTGAGTTCTTCATCTCTAATCGGTTCATTTCATGTTTTCTGTCTCTTTATTAAGGGTTTACTGAGGCCCTCCTCTCTTTACTCAAGTTCAGTGAGATCTTTATGACCAATGCTTTAAATTCTCTATCAGGCATATTATTTATCTCTTTCATCTAGCTTTCTTGGTGTGATTTTGTCCTTTTCTTTCATTTGGTACATATTCCTCTGTTTCATTTTGTCTCTGTGTCATTGTTTTATATCTCTCTGTGTCTGTTTCTGTGTGTTAGGAAAGTCAGCTATGTCTCCTGCTCTTGAAAGTAGTGGCCTTATGAAGATGTGGTCCTCTAGTGCCTGCAGTGCAGTGTCCCCTCTTCACTAGGAACTGGCACTTCGGGAGTGTCTTCTATGTGTGTGTGGTGTGCTCTGCTGTTGTGGGTGAGCTGGGTTTGCATTCAGTCCCGTTGCCTGCACTGCTTCTCTTTGACATCTCTGGGTAGTGTTTGATACCTGTGTTGTTTTTGGGCCATTTTGGGGCTGTCTTGGGCTTGTGTTGAGTCCAATAAGGCATTTGCCCAAGGGGTAGTGCCCGAACTGCAGGGCGCTTTTCCTGTGTTATTCTCTGAAATTTGTTGGTGTGTGGAGCCTGCTGTCAGACTAAATATTTGAACCCCCCCCCCCACTGCGGGGGCTGCAGCCAGATTGGTGTGCGCCGTTATCAAAGTGTCTTTGTTCTTGAATTTCAGATATATCAATGTGAATCTCTCCTTTCCCCCCTCTCTCTCACTCTGTCTGTCTCTCTGTCTCTTTCTATATATATACACGTGTGTGTGTGTGTGTGTGTGTGTGTGTGTGTGTGTGTGTTTTCTAAATGTGTCTTTTAAGAGTGCTAGATTAGTGGCCAATGCAATAACAATGAGCATGCCCTTTGGGCCCAGATCATGATCCTAAATGACCATTTAAACAATAAGAAACAAGTGCTTCTGGAGAAATGGTTGATTCCAGGTTTGGGGAAGGAAATCAACAGGATAAGTTGGGAACATTTTGTCACACCAGGTATCAGAGATTACTAGGGACACTTAAAAAAGATTCAAGGGCCAAACTGAAGAAACTTTCACTAGCCCAAATAGCATGTTATAGTTCAAAAATATAATAATTGCAATCATATTAAACCCATCAAATATATATATATACATATACATATACATACATATATATATACATATACATACACACACACACACACATATATATATATATATATATATATATATATATATTTGCTCTTGCATCTAGTTTTTTTCCCTTTTATTTATTTTTAAATTCAAGTTAGTTAACATACAGTGTAGTCTTGGATTCAGGAGTTGAACCCAGTGATTCTTCTCTTATATATGACACCCAGTGCTCACCTTGAAAAGCACCCTCCACCAAATATATTTAGATCCATGAGGTCATAAAGATATCTACAAGTTATTCACTTTAAGAGAGATTAAGGAAATTTATTCATTATTTTGAGATCTGGTAAATGGAAAGATTCAAGTGTTTATTTTGAGAAAATATATCGTAAATGAAAATATCAAAGAATTATATCTAATTAATGAGAAATGATAGAATTAGAATATCATTATTAGGCAATCCTAAATGAAATACTAGGTCTATACATCATGCGTCAACTGTTTCTAACATCATGGAAAAGACAAAGGAAATATTATGTGTCTTTTGAAGAAAGGATATAACAGTCCTATATTTTATCAAAACTAGAGCATCTTAATCTGATCAATTCTCTGAATTCTGCTGCCAATTCATAAGAAAATATGTGGAGAACAGAAAGATATATTTAGCTGTACTGTAAGGATGCCTTCACCAAAATCCAGACCATAGGAAACTACTGCCAAAACACTGAATGAATTCAGCAGAGAGGTTATAAGGAAAAGAACAGGATGCTGAAAGGATCTGCAGTGTAAAGGACTAAGGAGATTAGTGAAATTTTAAAAAATTGACAAGACTAAACTAGAGAATATAGTGATGCAAATTTGGGTGATAAAAGAAATGCAGTGAAATGATCACTTCAAAAATAGGTACTTTTGAGGAGGTAGAATTATAATTGTAATGAGGCAATGAAGAAGGTTCTGGAGTTTCCATGAGTGTTCTCTCTTTTACTTTGATCTGGATGGTAACTACAAGGGTACTTACCTCATGATAAATTATGATATACATTTGCTTTGTGTAGTGTTTCTGTATCTGTACTTTATATTAAAATCAAATAATTAGAGGAACTTCCAGTTTCCAGTTTAATATGTAAGGAGCTTGGAAGTTGTCACTGTTGTCCTCACAACAAGCATAAAACACAAAGAAGGTAAAAACCAGCATGCTTTCTTAAATCCATCAAAGAACTGAGATCACAGGGCAAACCAATTTGGTCCAACTTGGAAATACCAGAAAATACAAGGAATCACAATGTACCAAGGCAGAAACTCTGGAGCAGAAGCTCTATTGCTGGAGCCAGTATGAGGGTCAAAAAATTTGAAGTGTACTTGACCAATGTTCAGAGCCTCAGGGTAGACAAACTTGAGGGCTACAACCCCCAGAGGGTCTCAGGCTCAGGAAGGCCCCACACATTTGTGAGTTAGGTGTATATCTAGGATCCTTGTCAGAGTGGAGATCAGAGAAATCAGAATTATCTATCAAATTAGGGGAAAGGGAAAGGTAAACATTCTGAAATACACTAAGAGCATTCCTTACAAGCCTACCTTCCAGGGAAAGTATTTTGCCAAAGCCTAAATATGTGGACTTTTACCAGAGCTAACCAATCTGGGGGAAGGGAAATAAATACCCAACTCAACCTCTCTGCCCTTTCTGTTTCACCAAAGTTACAAGGAAGCTGAAAGTCTCAACCCAGAGACACAGGTTCACTAAAAGACTGAATCCTAATCCTTGGGCTTTAGAATGCCTCACGCGCTCTACCCTTTAACCCCACATCAGTAGGGCTCCTATATGGTAACAGAGGATTACCACAGAAAGAATTGTGAGTCTAAGACCCTATTTAAGAAGGAGATTCTAAAAAAATAAACAATCATGGGGAAAAAAAGAGAGAGAGAAACAAGAAATGGATTCTTAACTATTAGGACTAAAATGATGGTTTCCAGAAGGGAGGAAGGTGGGGGATGGGTGAAATAGGTGATGGAGATTAAGGAGTGTACTTGCTGGTATGAGAACCAGGTGTTACATGGAAGTGTTGAACCACTGTATTGTACCCCTGAAACTAGTACTACACTGTATGTTAAGTAACTGTAATTTAAATAAAAGGTAAAAAATAAGAAAGAAGATTCTAGGGAAACACAAAGACAGTAGCTGAGACAAAAATAAGAACAACAAATATATTTTAGCCTCTGACACCTACAGCTACAGTAAAGCATAAACACAGCCCAATTCCTATCCAGATGATCATAAAACCTCACATAGAAGACATGTTCCCTCAGGTCTATTTACCCAATATGTAATGTCCAGTTTCCAATGAAGCATTACAAGGCATACTAAAAGACAACCAAGCAAGCAAGCAAAGAAAACCAAGTATCAAGAGACAGAGCAAACATCAGAACTAGACTCATATATGGCAGAAATGTTGAAATGACCAAATTGGAACTTTAAAATAACTGTATGGTTAATATGCTAGAGGCTTGGTAGCAGTGTGGACAAAAATGCAAGAACTGATGAGTGAAATCAGCAGAGAAATGGAAATTCTAAGAGAGAATAAAAATGAAGTGCTAGAAAAAAATCTTAACAAAAACAAAGAATGTCTTTATTTTTTATTTTTACAAAGAATGTCTTTAAACAGCTCAGCAGAAGAGTGTATATAGTTGAGTAAAGAATCACTGAGCTTAAAAATATGTCATTAAAAACTTCTAGAACTGAAATGCAAAGTGGAAAATGAATGCAAACGATAAAAATGATTATCTAAGAATTTTGGAACAATGATAAAGGGATGTACAATGGAGATATGAGAAGGAAGAGGCAAACTTTTGAAGTAATAATGACTGATAACTTTCTAAAACTAATAACAGGCATCAAATCACAAATTAAGGACTCCCAGAGAATACCAACCAGGATAAACACCAAACAATTTACATGTAGGTATGTCATGTTCAAAGTGCAGAAAATCAAAGACAAATAAAAATATTGGAAAGTGCCAGAAGGGGAGGAAACACCTTACCTACAGAGGAATAAGAGTAAGAATTGCATTAGACTCATCTTCAGAAAAAAAAGCCAAAAAGAAATGCAGAGTAAAATATTTAATATATTGACAAAAATATCTGCCAACCTAAAATTCTGTATCTCATGAAATTGTCTTTAAAATGTGAAGAATTAAAAACTCTCAGACAAACAAAATTTGAGGGAAGTTGTCACTAATAGACCTGCCTTGCAAGAAATATTAAAAAGAAGTTGTTTAAGGAGAAGGAAAATAATACAGTTCAGAAATCTAATCTATAGAAAGAAAGGAAGAACCTTAGAGAAGGAATAAATTATAATAAAATCCTTAATTTATCTTAATGTTACCTGATCCTGCACATAACACTTTGTCTGAATGGCACAGCAGCTGCATATTGGATGATTATAGTTTTTGAATAAGTGAAATGTATAATAGCAATGTTTAAGGTATGTGAAGGAGGAATGGGGATATTCTGATATAAGATACCAGCACTACCTATGAAGTGGTATAGTGTTTTTTAAAAGTGATTATAGCAAAGTAACAAGATATAAAGTTAGTATACAGAAGTCAGTCAATATCCTGTATACTTGCTTTCCTATATACCAGCAATAAAAACTTGGCATTTGGAAGTAAAAATACAATGCTATTTAAATTAGCACCATAAAATATTCAGGTACAAACCTAGCAAGATTTATGCAACCTCTATATGAGGAGAACTATAGAATCTACAAAATTCTGATGAAAGAAATAAAAGATCTGCATAAATGGAGAAATACCCCATATTCATGCAGAGGAAAGCTGTATTATAAGATATCAATCCTACCCAATTTAATCTATAGATTCAATTCAGTCTCAGTCAAAATCCCAGTAAGTTATTTTGTAGAAAATGACAAACTGATACTAGTGTTTATATGGAAAGGTGAAAGGCCCAGAATAACCAACACAATCCTGAAGAACAGAGTAGAAGGTACTGACTCTACCCAACTTCAAGACTTATTATAGAGCTGTAATTATCAAGACAGTGTGTTATTGGTGAAATAACAGAGAAATATATCAGTGGAAGAAAATAGAAATCCCAGAAATAGAGACATACAGATATCATCAACTGATCTGTAACCAAAAACCAAAGGCAATTCAATGAAGAAAACAGTCTTTTCTACAAAAGGTGCTAGAACAACTGGACAACTTCATGAAAAAAATCTGGACACAGACCTTACACCTTTCACAAAGATAAACTCAACTTGGAGCAGAGACCTAAATGTCAAATGCAAAGCTACAAAATATCACAGCCTAACAGAGGAGAAAACTAGGTGATCTTGTGTTAGATGAATACTTTTTGGATACAATACCAAAAGCATGATTTAGGAAACAAAAAATCGAAAACTTCAACTTCTGTTCTGGGAAAGATTGTTAAGAGAATGAAAAGACAAGCCACCGTTAGGGAGAAAATATTTGCAAAGCACATATAAAATATTGGACATGTATTCAAAATATACAAAGAACTCTTAAAACTCAACAATAAGAACACATATTTCAATTAAAAAATGGACAAAAGATCTGAACAGACACTTCAATAAAGAACATATGCAGGTGATAAATAAGCATATAAAAATGATTGACATCTTGTGTCATGTGGATATTTCAAATTAAACAATGAAATACCACCCACACCTATTAGAATGGCTAAAATCCAAAACACATATGTTGGCAAGGATGTGGAATACCAGAACACTCATTCATTGCTGTTGGGAATGCAAAATGGTACTGTTACTTTGGAAGACAATTTGGCAATTTCTTACAATGACTGTACAACCCAGCAATTATCTTCCTTAGTATATACACAGATGAATTTAAAACTATGTCTACACCTAACTTGCACATGAATGTACTGTAGCTATTCAAAATTGCTCCATTGGAAGCAATCAAGACATCTGCTATGGGTTGAATTATGTCTGTCAAAATTCACATGTCGAAACTTTAACTTCTCAGTACATCAGAATGTGAACTTGATTGGAAATGGGTTCTTTGCAGATGTAATTATTGAAGATGAAGTCATAGTGAAGTAGGGTAGGTCCCTAATCCTAATGACTGTTGTTTTTATAAGTAGGGCACTGTGTGTGAAGAGACACACATAGGGAGGATGACTTGAGAACATGAAATATAAACCAGATATCTGGTCTATATCATATTCCATATTCCAGAAATGGAAACAAAGGATATCACAATAGTACAAAAATCATTAAATGTATAAAAATGGATATCATGAACAACTTATGTCAATAAACTTGACTTAGATGAATTAAGCAATTCACCTGAAAAACTCAAACTGAAGTTGAAGTTTTGAATAGTCCTATAGCTACGAAAGATGTTTCACCTAGAAATACTTTCTCACAAAGAAAACTCCTGGCCTAGATGTCCTCACTTGTGGATTTCCCCACACAATTTAGGAGGAAATAATACAAACTTTTTTTCCATAAAATAGGAAAGGAGGGCATATTTTCCAACTCATTTTGTGATAACCAAAATTGCCATTGTGCCAAGGCATGCCAAGGACGTTACATAAAAGAAAACTATAGGCCGATATCTCTCATTAACAGAGAGGCCAATGTGCTGAATAAAAACCTAATCAATATAATCCAATAGTTTAAAAATGAGAGCTATAAGCCTCAGACTACTCACCTAATCTTCCCCAATTTCTCTTCAGCACCGAGGCAATCATTGCTGGGGTTCCTTTAACTACAGAGTATTTTCTATCTATCCTAGAGTTTATGGCACCAGACAATATGCATTGTTTGGTGTTTGACCTTTTCATTCATTCTAATGTACTTGAATTCATCCATTTGGTGTCTATCAGCGGTTTTTTTCTTTTTGTTGCTGAGTGGTAGCTCCTCATAACAATATATCATTCTCTGTTGATGGATATTTTCCGTCGCCATTAGTTATAATGAATAAAGGCACTCAACATTATAACAGAAGTATTTGTGAGGATTTACATTGTGATTTACTTTAGGCAACTACCTACAAGTAGAATTGCTAAATCATATGGACATATATATATATATATATAAGTTTCTAAGAAACAAAACTTTTTCCAAAGGAGTTGTAATACTTTATATTCCTTCCTCCTTCTCCATCCTACTCTGCCAGTCTATAGTTGAAAATACTGGAAAGATATCAGGAGAAACTGTATCATGCCTTAAATGAGGAAAGCTGGTTCTGCAGGAAAGGTTCTACCCTCCTTGGATTTCCTCAGTTGACAGTAATCTTCCTTCATTTTTGTCCAACAGTCTTCACATGACCCAAAACGTCTACTCAGAGGCTAACAGGCACACTCTAGGACAGAGTGTGTGATCGCAGCAGTCAGTGCACTTCCAATGGGAGTGAGACCCTCAGGGAAGGGTCTTTACTTCACAGTATTATTAGTGACTTCTTTTATGTTTGTGTCATTCTAGGATCTGCATGGGGCTAGCACCTAAATAGAAATACCTTGACCAATAGAGGCCCGATACAACCATTTAATTAACAAAACAGATGAACAAAGGGGGAAAAATGGGAGAGAAGCAAATCAAGAAACAGTCCCTTAACTATAGAGAGCAAGCTGCTGCTTACCAGAGGGGTGGTAGGAAGGAGGATGGGTGACACAGGTGATGGGGATTTAGGAGGGTACTTCTTGTGATGATCACCAGGTATTGTATGGAAGTGTTTAGTCACTTTGTTGTACACCTGAAACTAATACTACAGTGTATGTTAACTAACAGGAATTTAAATAAGAACTTAAAAAAAGAGATTATAAATTAATGCAATTTTTGAGGGTGATTTGATAACAGCCCATAATTTATTTTTTACTTTTCTTTTTTATGTTTATTTATTTATTTTTTATATTTCAGTAGGTTTCTTTTATTTTTTTTTAAATAATAGTTTATTGTCAAATTGGTTTCCATACAACACCCAGTGCTTCTCCCTACAAGTGCCCCCCCTCATTGATCATCACCCCCCACCCCCCACCCCCTCCTCCTTCAGCCCTCGGTTCATTTTCAGTATTCAATAGTTTCTCATGGTTTGTGTCCCTTTCTCTCTCCAACTCTCTTTCTCCCTTCCCTTCCCTATGGTCCTCTGTTAGGTTTCTCCTGTTAGACCTATGAGTGCAAACATATGGTATCTGTCCTTCTCTGCCTGACTTATTTCGCTTAGCATGACACCCTCGAGGTCCATCCACTTTGCTACAAATGGCCAGATTCCATTCTTTCTCATAATTTAGTACAATTAAAATGTTACACTTGTACAACTTTTCAAACATGAGAATGTTTAGTGCAACAGTAATATAAACATGAAAAATTGGAGAAAATCAAATTATCATCAACATATTTGTTAAAGAATGATCAGTATTTCATAAATAAATATTTGATAAGCAATAACAAAATCTATTTGACATATCATTGTTAATATGGAAAAGGTTAATACACAAGCGGGCATATACAAACACACATACATATATATCAAGAAGGAGGTAGCAGAATAGCATACTTTTAAAATATCATTTACATAGAAAGAACATACAGATATTATTGTAAACCCACAAAAACTGTATGAGTACACTAGAAAATTAATAATTTATAATAATATTTAGCTCTAGGAGATGGATCAGGACAATCAAGCAGATGGGGAGAGGGATATTTAAACTTTTTCTTATATCCTTCCATTTTATTTTAAAATAATGACCCATGCTAATTTCATGAAAAATGGCAGTTGTTCTTATATATGTAAAAGTAAATATTTTAAATGTGATTTTGTTGTTTTACTCAACATCCCAGCCATCTTCTCTTTTATGCAGCATTTTGTTGCTGTTAATTCTGAATATTATTTCTTCAAGTTTGACCCCTCAATTCAAGCAGCACATTGAGGTGACCTGAGAGCATTTGAAGATCTAGAAGGGAAATGTATGGCTGAACATCCAGAGTTGGGTGCATGTTGGAGGGACTGGAATGGGCTGTGGAATTAACAGAATGTGACGTTGGCATAAGTGGTAAGTCCTCTGTATTTGTCTTACCAGGCTCCCATTACTATGGACAGGGTATGTAGTGGAGAGTGTGGAAAGATCATCTGGGAAAGATGTGCTTCATAGAACCTTGAATGAGAAGGCTGAATGAGAACCTTGAATGAGATGATGAAGAAAATTTAGTGGCCTCTAGGTTTCTGATGTGTGTCTTGGAGTGGGGTCATCAGCTTGGGGGTAGCTCAGGCTCCTTGGGGCTAAGTGGAGTCAGGGAGAAGCAGAGAGCAGATCAGGGAGCTAAGTGTTCACAGCTTGGTGTTGTGACAAGGTCCTGGGAGGAAGACAGCCTGGAAGTTGAGAAATCCTTGACTAGGAGTTTTTAAGTTTTCCAATGCACATAACTTATCCAGGGTCTAAAACTTGATTATCCTCAGGAGGGAAAAGTGAAAGTTTCTTCAGTTTTTCCTTGACTATATCCCTAGTGTGTCTCTGAACCTGTGCAAATTACTCCTCAGTGCATAACTATCCATCCCCAAGGATAGATAGTTAGAAGGCAGAGAATGAGAGAGAGAGATAGCTAGATTCCTCTCAGCACTACTTCTGGAGTTTTTCCTGAGCTCCTGTGAGCTGATAGTATTTTTCACCATGACTGGAGACAGCAGGAACTGTCCTTGTGTCCCAAGCATGGCTCTTTACTAACCATGGGTACCCTGCATTGATGCTTGAAGAACAAAAGTACTTTCCAGCCCTTCTCTGGAGGTGAGTATCTTCCAGGCATGCCCCTTGGTGAAGGAGAGAGCACAATAGCATTATTATGGGAGAGTCTAGGCTTGGCTGCCATGTAAAATGAGGACACCTAGAGCCTGAAGAGTAGGACTAAGGCAGTTGCATATTAGATGATCCTCCATCAAATCATTGCTCCATAGCAAAGAGCAACTTCACGGTGCCCAGTGTTGGCAGTGGGCACACTCTCTGCCATCACCTAAGTTCCTGTTCTCTCATATCTCTTCATCTTTTTCTAATACCTGCTTGCCATCTTGTGGGGGATCTCTGGGAAGAGAGATTGCAGGTTGACTGGGCAATGCTTTGGAGAAAAGTGAATGAAGGCAAGGGTAGAAATGTTGGATACTCTTTGTTTATTCATTAATTTGTTCTTTAACCTGTTAATTGATAAGGTCACTTAAGATATTTATAGAACACATACTTTGTCAGACTGTTCTTTTCACAAGTGATAATACAAGAAAGATAAAATAAAGTTACTTCAAGGTACTTAATTCTAATCTAGGATTTTGATGATGATAAATTAATAAACAAGTAAATGTATTATATGATTGGAGCTATTGATGAAAGCCAATAGAAAAAGACAATCTAAAGGGGTTAGAAGTGAAAATGTGCATAATTGTTTGAAGGAGATATGTGGAAAAGTGCTGTGGAGAGGAGATATTTGAACAAAGACTTGTATGTGGTGAGGCAAAGAACTCAGATCTCCCTGAGGAATTCAGTATGATTTATATTAGTGTCTTTTAACTATTTTCTAACCCTAGGGCTCTGGAGAAAATAGAAGGTCAGAGAAAAGCATATGTGCTCTTCGGAATTTCCCAAGTTTTTCACTAGGCCTGGGATCCTGGCAGTTCAATTAGAAGGTTGGGTTGCCCATTTAGAGATCTTGTCTCTCATCTGCAATTAGACCTTTGAGACCTGGGGAATATGGAGTATTTTGCCTATATACCAGAGCTGTTTTTTTGCCTTCTGGCCCCGGAGTGGAGACTGAAGTGCAGACAGGACTTCCTTCTGTTGTCATTTACTGACCAATAGAATCATAATGGGGAGTCTAGAGTCTCTTTGCTTTTGGAGGATAAACATTTACTGAAATGAGAAATGAAGGATGACTCTTATTGGAAATAATAAGAAGAAGATGAATAATCCACACAAGGGAGGCAGCTTTCCAGAAGTCAGGAAAAGACTCAATATTTTGTCTCAAATATTGTCTCTTATGACAATGTGCTAGAAATGTCTCACTTGCTAATCACACTGTAAAGTTGATAATGCAATTGAGGCAAAAACTTAATATGAATATATTGCAAATGGAGTCTATGTTTAGAGGACACAAAGAAAGGAGGAACCATGTTTGGGTGTGATTGGGTATGCTGGGGATGGGTTATTATTAGAACTCTTGAAATGTAGCACTTTCATGCAGAACATGCGTATAAGAGGCAGAGAAGGCACTTCTGGGCACTAGGGATGGAAGAGAGGATGGTATAAGTGAGCACATTATAGTCAGGGAAGTGGACAGGATGACAGGTCAGGGCAGAATTGGAGGGAGGATGGCTGGTGAATTGGGAGACAGGTACATACCAGGTGGATGGGTTTTCATGCCTAGTGTAGGGTGTTGGTATCGATTGCTCATCTTCTTGGGCATTTACCTTTACCTTCACATATTATGCATGTCCTTTGTAAAAAATTTAACACCAAGTTTGTATAGAAAACAAACATATCATGGAGTCTAGGATTAGGATATATTTCCTCAAACTAGAATTGTCTTTAATCTTTCTAATTGTCTTTAATCTTAGAAACTTGTTCTCTCTTTTGCTCTTTAGATTTCACAAGGAACTAATGTTGGGGAATCACTCTGGTGCCACTGAATTTTATCTCCTTGGCTTCCCTGGCTCCCAAGAACTACGCCATATCCTTTTTGCTATCTTCTTCTTCTTCTACTCAGTGACATTGGTAGGAAACATGGTCATCATCGTGATTGTCTGTGTTGATAGACGTCTGAAGTCCCCCATGTATTTCTTCCTTGGTCATTTCTCTGCCTTGGAGATCTTGGTAACAACTATTATCGTACCTGTGATGCTTTGGGGGCTGCTGCTCCCTGGGATGCAGACAATATCTCTGGCTGCATGTGTCACCCAGCTCTTCCTGTACCTTTCTTTGGGGACCACGGAGTTTGCATTGCTGGGAGCGATGGCTGTGGACCGTTACGTAGCTGTCTGCAACCCTTTGAGGTACAATATCATCATGAACAGCCGCACCTGCATCTGGGTGGTCATCGTGTCATGGGTGTTTGAGTTCCTTTCTGAAATCTGGCCAATTTATGCCACATTTCAGCTTACCTTCTGCAAATCGAATGTGGTGAACAATTTCTTCTGTGACCGAGGGCAATTGCTGACACTGTCCTGCAACAATACCCTTTTCATAGAGTTCATCCTATTCTTAATGGCTGTTTTTGTTCTTTTTGGTTCTTTGATTCCTACAATCATCTCCTACACCTACATCATCTCCACAATCCTGAAGATCCCCTCAGCCTCTGGTCGGAGGAAAGCCTTCTCTACGTGTGCCTCTCACTTCACTTATGTTGTGATTGGGTATGGCACCTGCTTGTTTCTCTATGTGAAACCGAAGCAAACGTAGGCAGCTGAGTACAACAGGGTTGCGTCACTGATGGTTTTAGTGGTGGCCCCTTTCCTGAACCCATTCATCTTCACCCTCCGGAATGACAAATTCATAGAGGCGTTTCGATATGTCATGAAACGCTGCTGTCAACCCCTCAAGGATTACCTGTGTCCTGAGGACAAACATGAACTCATTTTCATGGACCTGCATAGTCTGATAGCACTAACTCAATCTGAAATTTTCATTTTCATCATCAAATAGTTTGTGATCTACAAGGGAATTCTACCAAATTCTTCAAAGGAATTTTAAGACACTGCTAGTCCACCAATTTATATTTGGATATTTCCTTCTTTGGAGATCACATTATTATTTTCTAATTAAATATAGACATTTATACACTCTTCTGTAGTTATAATACATCTTACAGTATAAATTTTACAAGTTTACATGTACAAAATATATTTAATACTTTTAAGAATGTTTAGCTCTTGGTGCCCCTGGGTCGTTCAGTTGGGTAAGTGACTAAATTCATCTCAGGTCATGATCTCATGGTTCATGAATTGAACGCAATCATAATAGTATTGTTAAAAAAGTTGTTTCCCACTTGGAGTATGAGTTAACAAATCTGCAATTTCAGTACAATGTATGCTACAGGTGAACGAATAAAGTAACAAATGGTGGGATCCAGGTTTGTCACTGTGGGTAGGTATGTGGAGAGAAGCATGAGGAGAAGGCTAGAATCAGGCATGTGGTACTGGATTCAAATGGGTGTATCAGTATGCATGCATATTAGATTATATGTATATAGGTAAATTGATAAATATGTGATATAAAGGAATGATATGAAAAATGACTCTTCTTTTTCATAACTATTTTGGCTATTCTATTACCATTCTCTTTCCATATAAATTTTGCAATCAGTTTGTAGATATCTACAAAATGCTTGCTGGGATATTGATTGGGACTGTGCTAAATCTATAGTTAAATTATTGAAACCCTACGATATAGGGCCCCTGCATTTGTGTATGATTGTACATTTTCTTCCTGACCATGGCGTTGAGCAGGGGTCCTTTGATGGTAAGAGGTCAATCCCCATTCTTTCCTCCATCTCTCGTACTTGTTCTCTATGTCTCTTTTCAAATGTAGGCTAATATTTGTCTTTCCTCTGTGACAGTAGGCTTGTTCCTGAGTCTTCCACTGGCATACACCAGTGGCTTGACCTGTACATTTTGTACCTTTATGATAGTCATGATACCATTGTAGAGAACTGTCTAGTAGGCTTTACAACTCCTAACAGCCACACACGTGTATCAGGACATTCTGGTATATTAGAGTCCTCATCCATTCTTCTGCGTCCCCCGTCCCTGCAATCCAATGAGCCAATACTGTTTTGAGTGCTGTGCTGGTGTCCTCTGTCCCTCTCAGGTGCACCACCAGTAGTCTGAAACTGTGTGGTCCTTATTATAGGCTCTGAATGAGAGGCGTTGCCCCAACCCTGGAGATATTCCTGTTCACATGCTGTATATGACCACTTACTTTTATAATGAAGCATTCATATAATTGGGTATTAATAATTCTCAAAAATCAAAATAAAAGGAAACAGAAGCTTTATTCACAATCATAGCAGCATTATTCACACTTGTCAAAAAGTGGAAGTGACGCAAAAGCCTCTCCATAAATGAGGAGACAGACAAGTGTGTAAACAAAAGGTGGTATATGCACATGATGGGATTTTATTCAGACTTAAACAGCAATGAAATTCTGATGCATGCTGTCACATAGATGACCCTTGAAAACATTGCTAAATGAAAGGAGTGTACATAAAAGGGAAAATGTTGTATGATTCCATATGTAAGATATGTAGAATAGTCCAGTTCATAGAGGCAGAAAGTAGAATGGTGGGCGGCAGGGGGTGGGGAAGGGGGCAATAGGAGTTACTAATTAATGGGTACTAGATTTCAGCTTAGGACGGCAAAGTGTCCTGGAGATGGATGGTGGTGATGGTTGCACAACAGTGTGTGTGTACTTAATGCTGCTGAATTGTACACTTAAAATGGTTAAAAATGGTGAATCTGTATTATATATTTTTACCACAATAAGAAATAAAATAAATCAAATAATTCTTTTTTGTCCATAATATTTTATTGTCAAATTGTTTTCCATACAACACCCAGTGCTCTTCCCCTTAAGTGCCCTCCACCATCACCACCACCTCTTTTCCCCCCTCCCCCTTCCGCTTCAACTCTCAGTTCATTTTCAGCATTCAATAGTCTCTCAAGTTCTGCATCCCTCTCTCTCCCCAACTCTCCCTCCCTCCTCCGCTCCCCCTGGTTCTCCATTAGGTCTTTCCTGTTTTCCTCCTAGACCTATGAGTGCAAACATATGGTTTCTGTCCTTCTCTGCCTGGCTTACTTCGCTCAGCATGACACCCTCAAGGTCCATCCACTTTCCTACAAAAGGCCATATGTCATTCCCTCTCATTGCCATGTAGTACTCCATC
>NC_043701.1:12271035-12284669 GCF_006229205.1 Suricata suricatta | reverse complement strand
TTCTGATCCATAGTTCTCTTCATACTCTTCAGAGGTGACTGTACTCAACTGTTTCTACTGGGATATATTTATAAACAATGTAAAGATATTTCTTGACTTGTCAGGTTGGTCTTCCTTATGTTAAAAGGTGTCTTATTTAAAATTCTACTTGAGTATTCACACTATTTTTTTTCTGCTTGTATACCCTTGGCGATATCATGAGCCTAACAATAAATTATTCCTTGTGCTTTGTGCTCTTTGGCCCTCTTACTTGGTGTGCTTCCACATTTTTATGGGGCAGACTTCCTACCATCCCTCTATCAGAGAACTCATAAGTGGTAAGCTATTTTGGATGTTTTTATTCCAGTCTCATACTTCATTGTCACTTTGGCCAGATAAAACCACCTGCATATCAGCCACTGGGAATACCTTGCTGCAGTTCCCCCAGACTGGAACCCGCTCAACTCAATGGCAGTGAAGAAATAAAAGTGATGAAGCAAAGACTTTTCAGACAAAACTTGATAGAATTTGTCATGAGTAGACCTGCTTTGCAAGAAATGTTAACACAGTTGTTTAAAGAGAAGGAAAATAATACAGTCCAGGAATTTAACCTACAGAAAGAAAGGAGGAAACTTAGAGAAAGAATAAAATAAAAACTTTAATTTTTCTTGTACTTACCTGGTCTCACAGGTAACAGTTTGTCGGAATGACACATATTGGATGTGCAGCAACATATTGGATGATTATAGCTTATGAATAAGTAATATTTAATTAAGGAATGTGTATGAGGGACTGAGGATATTTTCTTATAAGATGCCTGCACTATAAATGAAGAGATATAGTGTTATTTAAAAGTGATTAAAGCAAAGTCACAGGATATAAGCTTAGTATACAAAAGTAAATCACTTTCCTGTATACTTGTTTACTTATATACTAGCAATTAAAAACTAGAAATTGAAATTAAAAACACAATGCTTTTTAAATTAGCACCGGAAAACATTAGGTACAAGGTGAACAAAATTTGTGCAAGATCTATATGAGAAAAACTACCAAACCTATAAAACTCTGATGAAAGATAAACCAAGATCTATATAAATGGAGAAATATCTATTCATGCACAGGAAAGCAGTATTATGAAGATATCATCAATCCTTCCCAATTTGATCTATAGATTCAATTCAGTCTCAGCCAAATACCAGTAAGTTATTATGTAGATAGTGACAAAACAATACTAATGTTTATATGGAAAGGGGGAAAGGATCAGAATAGCCATCACATCCTGAAAGAGAACAAAGTTGAAGATATTGTCTCTACTCAACTTCAAGACTTATTATAGAGCTGTAATTACTAAGACAGTGTGTTACTGGTGAAATATAGAGAAACATACAGTGGAAGAAAATAGCTCAGAAAGAGACACACACAGATATCATCAACTGATCTGTAATAAAAAAAACCAAAGGTATTTCAATAGAGAAAGGATAGTCTTTTATACAAACAGTGCTGGAATAACTGGATATCTACATGAAAAAATAATTTGGACACAGACCTTACACCTTTAAAAAGATAAACTCAACTGGGAGCAGAGACCTAAATGTCAAATGCAAAGCTACAAATCATCACAACCTAACAGAGGAGAAAACTAGATGACCTTGTGTTTGATGAATATTTTTTAGATATAACACAAAAAGCATGATTTAGGAAACAAAAAATAGAAAACTTGAACTTCTGCTCTGGGAAAGACTGTTAAGAGAATGAAAAGGCAAGCCACAGTTTTGGGAGAAAATACTTGCAAAGCACATATGATGAAATGTTGGACATGTATCCAAATATACAAAGAAGTTTTAAAACTCAGCAATAAGAACACATAATTCAATTAAAAAATGGACGAAAGATCTGAACAGACACTTCACTAAAGAACATATGAAGACTATAAATAAACATGTTAAAAATGATCAACATTCTATGTCGTAAGGAAATTGCAAATTAAAAAAATGAAATACCACCCCATGCCCCGTAGAATGGCTAAAATTCTAAAACACCAAATGTTGATGAGGATGTAGAGCAACCAGAACTCTCATTATTGCTGGTGTGAAGGCAAAATAGTACAGTCACTTTGAAAGACAATTTGGCAATTTCTTACAAAGCTAAATATACTCTTACCATTCAACCCAGCAATTATCTTTTTTAGTATACACACAAATGCGTTGAAAATTATGTCCATATATAATCTTGAATATAAATGTTTACTATATTCATAATTGCTCTGAAATGGAAGAAACCAAGAATTCTGTTATGGATTGAAATATGTCTGTCAACATTCATATGTTGAAGTTCTACTTTTCCTGTACATCAGAATGTGAACTTGTTTGGAAATGGGTTCTTTGCAGATGTAATTATTGAAGATGAAGTCATAGTGAAGGAAGGTGGGTCCCTAATTCTCATGACTATTGTCCTTATAAGTAGGGCACAGTTTGTGAAGAGACACACATAGGGAGAATGACTTGAGAACATGAAATATGAACCAGATATCTGGTCTATATCATATTCCATATTCCAGAAATGGAAACAAGGGATATCACAATAGTACAATAATCATTAAATGTATAAAAATGGATATCATGAACAACTTATGTCAATAAACTTGACTTAGATGAATTAAGCAATTCACCTGAAAAACTCAAACTGAAGTTGAAGTTTTGAATAGTCCTATAGCTACGAAAGATGTTTCACCTAGAAATATTTTCTCACAAAGAAAACTCCTGGCCTAGATGTCCTCACTGGTGAATTTCCCCACACAATTTAGGAGGAAATAGTACAAACATTTTTTTCCCATAAAATAGGAAAGGAAGGCATATTTCCCAACTCATTTTGTGATAACCAAAATTGCCATTGTGCCAAGGCATGCCAAGAACCTTACATAAAAGAAAACTATAGGCCGATATCTCTCATTAACAGAGAGGCCAACGTGCTGAATAAAAACCTAATCAATATAATCCAATAGTTTAAAAATGAGAGCTATAAGCCTCAGACTACTCACCTAAACTTCCCCAATTTCTCTTCAGCACCGAGGCAATCATTGCTGGGGTTCCTTTAACTACAGAGTATTTTCTATCTATCCTAGAGTTTATGGCACCAGACAGTATGCATTGTTTGGTGTTTGACCTTTTCATTCATTCTAATGTACTTGAATTCATCCATTTGGTGTCTATCAGTAGTTTTTTTCTTTTCGTTGCTGAGTGGTAACTCCTCATAACAGTATATCATTCTCTGTTGATGGATATTTTCCGTCGCCATTAGTTATAATGAATAAAGGCACTCAACATTATAACAGAAGTATTTGTGAGGATTTACATTGTGATTTATTTTAGGGAGCTACCTACAAATAGAATTGCTGAATCATATGGAGAGATATATATGTATATGTATATACATATGTATAAGTTTATAAGAAATGACTTTTTCCAAAGTAGATTTAGTATTTTATATTTCTTCCTGCTTCTCCATTTCTACTCTGCCAGTATATAGTTGAAAATACTAGAAAGATATCTAGTTAAAAACTCAACCATGCCCTAAATGAAGAAAGCTGGTTCTGCAGTAAAGGTTCTGAGACGGAGTCCGTTCTCAGATTTCCTCATTTGACCACAACCTTCCTTCACTTTTGTCCAAGAGTCATAACAAGACCCAACATGGCCACTCAGAGTCTAACAGGGACGTGCTGGGACTGGGGTGTTGCAGGCAGCTGTCAGCACACTTCTTATGGGGACGAGGCCTTCAGGGACTGGTCCTTACTTCACAGTGTGTTTAGTGGCTCCTGTTATGTTAGTGTCATTCTAGGTTCTGCATGGGGTTAACACTGAAATAGAAGTGCCCTGACCACAAGCTCTCAGGAGAGGCCCCATACAACCTCATTTAAGAAACAAAATAAATGGCTTAGTCAGTTCAGTGTCCAACTCTGGATTTTGGCTCAGGTCACGATCTCACAATTCATGAGATGGAGCCCTGCATCGGGCTCTGTGCTGACAACATGGAGCCTCCTTGAGATTCTCTCTCTTCTTCTCTCTATGCCCCTTCCTGGCTTGCTCCCTCCCTGTCTCTCAAAATAAATGAGTAAACTTAAAAAAAAAATAAATAAGTGAGAAGGAAAATAAAAGAGAGAGTGAGGCAAACAAAGAAACAGAGTCTTCACTATAGAGAACAATTTGATGGTTACCAGAGGGGAGGTGGAGGTGGGTGGGTGACATAATTGATGGGGATTAAGAAGGGTACTTGTGATGATCACCAGCTATTGGATGGAAGTGTTGAATCACTATATTGTATACCTGAAACTAATATTACAGTGTATTTTAACTAACAGGAATTTAAACAAAAACTTTAAATGAGATTATAAATTAATGCAACTTTTTGAGAGTGATTTGATAACAGCTCATAATATAATGCAATTAAAAAGTTATACTTGTACAACTTTTCAGACATGAGACTATTTAGTGCAGCAGCAACATAGATGTGAAAACTGGAGAAAATGAAACATTCATCAGTATATTCATTAAATAATGATCATGTTTCATAAGTGAATATTAGATAAGCAATAATTTAAAATGTGATTGGCATATCATTATTTTATTCATTTTGAGGGAGAGAGAGACAGAGAGGGAGAGAGAGAGAGAGAGAGAGAGAGAGAGAGAGCGAGCGAGCATGTATATAAGCAGGGGAATGGGGCAACGGGATAGAGAAAGAAAACTTTAAGGAGGCTCCAAGGTCGGCTCTGAGCCCAATGTGGAGCTAAATCGATGACCCTAGGGACATGACCTGAGTTGAACCAAGAGTTGGTTCGTCATCCAAATGAGCCACCAGGAGTCCCACATATCATCAACAATATGGAGAAGTTTAACACACAAAAACATGCACACACATACATGCATACACACAGACATTAAGAAAAAGGTAGCAGGAAGATATATTTATTTAAATACCACTTACTTAAAAAGAATATATATATATAGATATTCTTATAACATGCAGAAAACTTCTATATGATTACACTAGAAAATTATAATAGTTTACAATACTATTTAGCTCTAGGAGATGTATCAGGGGAAGCAAGAAGATGGGGAGAAGGATATTTACACCTCACCTTATATTCTTCCATTTGATTTTTAAATAATGACCTTTGATAATTTCATGAAAAATGGCAGTTGTTTTTCAATGTGTAAAAGTAAATATATTTTTTAAATTAATTAATTATTTAATTTACATCCAAGTTAGCTAACATATAGTCTAACAATGATATCAGGAGTAGAATTTAGTGATTTATCACTTACACATAACACACAGTGTTCATCCCCAAAAGTGTCCTTCTTAATTTTCATCACCCATTTAACCCATCTCCAGGAACCCTGTTTTGTTCTCTGTATTTAAGAGTTTCCCTCGGGGGTGTCTGGGCAGCTCAGTCAGTCAAGCGTCTGACATTGTCTCAGGTGATTTTTCTTTTAAACTCAGCATCCCGGTCATTCTCACTTTTATGCACTATTTTGTCGTTATTAATTTTGAATGTTGTTTCTTCAAGTCTGACCTCTCAATTCAAGCAGCACATTGAGGTGACCCGAGAGCAGTTGAAGATCTAGAAGGGAAATGTATGGCTGAACACCCAGAGTTGGGTGCATGTTGGAGGGACTGGAATGGGCTGTGGCATTAACAGAATGTGACGTTGGCATAAGTGGCAGGTCCTCTCTATTTGTCTTACCAGGCTCCCATTACTATGGATAGAAAGTAGGTGGTGGAGAGTGTGCATAGATCACCTGAGAAATATGTGCTTCATGAAACTTTGAAGAAGATGATGAAGATTTAGTGGCCTCTAGGTTTCTGATGTGTGTCTGGGAACCATTTGTGGAGTCATCAGCTTGGGGGTAGCTCAGGCTCCTTGGGGCTAAATGGAGTCAGGGGGAAGCAGAGAGCAGATCAAGGGGCTGAGTGTTCACAGCTTGGTTGTTGTGATAACTAAGGGTCTGGGAGGAAGGCAGCCTAGAAGTTGAGAAATTCCTGACTAGGAGTTTTTAAGTGTTTCCAATGCACATAACTTATCCAGGATCTGAAACTTGATTATCCTCAGGAGGGAAAAGTGAAAATTTCTTCAGCTTTTCCTTGACTACATCCCTAGTGTGTCCCTGAACCTGTGCAAATTATTCCCCAGTGCATAACTATCCTTGGGGACAGGTAAGGTAGAGAAAGAAGGAGGCAGAGAGAATGAGGGAGAGGGAGATGGCTAGATTCCTCTCAGCACTACTTCTGGAGATTTTCCTGAGCTCTTGGGTGTGGACAGTGTTCTTCACCATGACTGGAGACAGCAGGAGCTGCCCTTGTCTCCCAAGCATGGCTCTTTACTAGTTGTGGTTAGCCTGCATTGATGCCAGAAGTGAAATAGAACTTTCCAGTCCAATCCCTCCTCTCCAGGTGAGTTTCTTCCAGGTATGCTCCTCAGTGAAGGAGAGAGCTCCAGAGCATTATCATGGGAGGGTCTAGGCTTTGGTGTCATGTAGAATAAGGACACCTAGAGCCTGAAGAGTGGACTAAGGCAGCTGCAGAGTAGAGGGTCCTCCATCAAGCCATTTCTCTATAGCAAAGAGCAGCTTCACGGTGCCCAGTGCTGGCGGTGGGCACACTCTCTGCCATCACCTAAGTTCCTATTCTCTCATATCTCTTCATCTCTTTCTTATACCTGCTTGCCATCTTGTAGGGGCTTTCTGGGAAGAGAGATTACAGGTTGCCTGGGCAATGCTTTAGAGAAGAGTGAATGGAGGAAAAGGTAGAATGATTGGATATTCTTTGTTTATTCATTGATTTGTTTTTTAATCTGTTAACTGATAAAGCCACTGATACTTTGTCACTGATAGTTTGTCAGACTCTGTTCTTGTCACAGATGAATACAAGAAAGGTAAAGAACTTACTTCAAGGTACTTAATTCTAATGTGGGACTTTGATGATGACAAATTAATACACAAGTAAACACATGATATTATTTGAGCTACTATTGAGAGCCAATCTAAGAAAAATACAGTCTAACGAGGTTAGAGAGTGAAATTGTGTATGTATTTTTTTTTGAAGAGGATGTGTGGAAAAGTACTGTGGAGAGGAGATATTTGAGCAAAGACATGCATATGGTGAGGGAGGAAGTCCAGATCTCCTGAGGAACTCAGTATGATTTATACTGATGTCTTCTAACATTTTTGTTACCCAAGGGCTCTATAGAAAATAGAAGGTCACAGACAAGCATATGTACTCTTTGAATTTTCCAAGTTGCTCTATAGGACTGAGACCATGGCAGTTCAGTTAGGGGGATAGGCTGCCCATTTAGAGGTCTTGTCTCCTCTCTGGAACTAGAGATTTGAGACCCAGGGTATGTGGAGGATTTTGCCTCAATATCACATCTGTTTTATTGTATTCTGGTCCCAGGGTGGAGAGTGGCAGTGCAGATAAGACTTCTTCTTCAGCCCCCTCCCCATTGTCATCTATAAATAGAGGAATAAAAATCAGTTAGAAGTCACTAACAGGGAACTGGAGCAGGACTTCTTGCTTGGAGGATATACATTCATGGATATGAGAAATGGTGGATGGCTTTCATCCTGAGAATAAGGAGGGTGAAATTGGTAATCCACACCCGGGAGCCAGCTTCCAGAAGTCAGGAAAAGACTCAATATTTTGTCTCAAAATAGCTCATGACAAGGTCCTAGATAGGTCCCACTTCCTAACAACACTGCAAAGTTCATAATATAATTGAGGTAGAAACTTTTAATGAATATAATGCAAATGGAACCTATGTTAAAGGATATAAGCAAAAGAAGTTTTCATGTCTTTGTGTGATTCGCTAAGGTTTGGATTGGTATTCTTTTAACTATTGAAATGTAGCAGGATTTTGCAGGACATGGATAGAAGAGGCAGAGAAGACATTTTTGGGCATTGGAGATGGAAGTGTTGGTGGCATAAATGAGCACTTTGTGGCCAGGGAAGTTGGTAGGATGGCAGGTCATGGAATGTTGGAGGCAAGATGGCTGTTGACTTTGGAGCCAATGGTACTCACACGTTGGGTGGGTTTCATGCCTCAGCTGTGGTGTTGGCAGCTATTGCTAATCTTCTTGGGCATTTATGGTTACCTTGATATATTATGCATGTCCTTTGTAAAACATTTAACACCAGCCTTGTATAAACAGCAGCATTATATTGTGGAGTCTAGGAGTAGGATATATTTCCTCAAATTGGAATTGCCTTTAATCTTTTTAAGATCAGACTCTTGTTTTCTCTCTTTTGCTCTTTAGATTTCACAAGGAACTAATGTTGGGGAATCACTCTGGTGCCACTGAATTTTATCTCCTTGGCTTCCCTGGCTCCCAAGAACTACGCCATATCTTCTTTGCTATCTTCTTCTTCTTCTACTCAGTGACATTGGTGGGAAACATGGTCATCATCGTGATTGTCTGTGTTGATAGACGTCTGAAGTCCCCCATGTATTTCTTCCTTGGTCATCTCTCTGCCTTGGAGATCTTGGTTACAACTATTATCGTACCTGTGATGCTTTGGGGGCTGCTGCTCCCTGGGATGCAGACAATATCTCTGGCTGCATGTGTCACCCAGCTCTTCCTGTACCTTTCTTTGGGGACCACGGAGTTTGCATTGCTGGGAGCGATGGCTGTGGACCGTTACGTAGCTGTCTGCAACCCTTTGAGGTACAACATCATCATGAACAACCACACCTGCATCTGGGTGGTCATCGTGTCATGGGTGTTTGGGTTCCTTTTTCAAATCTGGCCAGTTTATGCCACATTTCAGCTTACCTTCTGCAAATCGAATGTGGTGAACAATTTCTTCTGTGACCGAGGGCAATTGCTGAAACTGTCCTGCAACAATACCCTTTTTATAGAGTTCATCCTATTCTTAATGGCTGTTTTTGTTCTTTTTGGTTCTTTGATTCCTACAATCATCTCCTACACCTACATCATCTCCACAATCCTGAAGATCCCCTCAGCCTCTGGTCGGAGGAGAGCCTTCTCTACATGTGCCTCTCACTTCACCTGTGTCGTGATTGGGTATGGCAGTTGCTTGTTTCTCTATGTGAAACCCAAGCAAACTCAGGCAGCCGATTACAATAGGGTGGTGTCCTTGATGGTTTCAGTAGTCACTCCTTTCCTCAACCCTTTCATCTTCACTCTTCGAAATGACAAAGTCATAGAAGCCCTTCGGGATGGAGCAAAGCAATGTTGTCAAGTATTCAGGAATTAGTCTTGTCTTAATTATTATGGATTCTATAATGCTCTGAAAAAACATACTCTGCCTTGATCTGCATCATAACCATCATCAAATAATCTGTGTGCAACAAAACCTTTCAAGTTATGGCCATGGTTTTTAACATGGCTGGTTGTTATTAAAAATTCACTTTATTACAAACAAATCTATACATGTGTATATATATATGTACAGATATAGATATACACACTGTTCTCATAATATGATACATTTCACAATAAAAATTTTAAAAATTAAATGTAAAAATAACGTGTGTATGTGTGATAGTTATGCTTCTGAACAGGAAGAGCTAGGATAAATATTCCCCAACTGCAGGATGGAATGACTATTCAGTTCTAGGTTACTGATTCATCTTGTAAAATGTCCTGTGGTTTAGGTTCTCTATGTAAGCTCCCTATTCCTTTCCTGGCTCAGACATATTCTCTCTCTCTCTTTCTCTCAACAGACACAACAAGACTATTCATTCAATTCTATAAATGTGACATTTCTAATTTCAATGATGGATATGAATACCTCAAGCCCTGCCTCTCAAACTTTAATGTGCATTTCAATCACCTGTGGTCTTGTTGAAATGCACATTGTAATTCAGTAGTCTGGACTAAGGCCAGAGAGTCTACATTTCTGATCAGCTCCAGCTGATGTTGATGCTGTTGGGGATGAAGGTGGGGGAAGGATTACCTCTGCCCTTGGTTTCCTGTTCCAAAGCCCTGTTGCCTTAGTACTTCTCTGCATATTTTCTTGGCTGACGTAATTCCACGATTCTGGACACTTTTACAATCCCAGGAATGGCTATTTTTTAAAACAGACACATGTCTAATTGGTGGGCTTAACCAGAGTGTGGGAGGAAGAGCTAGGTAAGGTGGTATTCTCTCACCTGCAAGCATCCATATCATGGTCTCTGCTGCCCAGAGGATGTGGGACAACAATAGAGCTGCTGTGACAAGGCCAGGCCCCTGGGCTCTGGAGGAGTGTGGAGAGGGCAGAGTAAGAGGCAACCTCTGGTCCCTCTCACAGTCCTCAATCCTTTCAAGGTCCATGTTACCTGGCCCCTGCTTCCTATCCCCTTCAGTTGTTCATCCTCTCTTGCCCACTTTCTTTCCTGATTCTTCTTCGTAGCTCCCTTTCTGTGGCACCAGTTCCCTATTTAATTTATGGATTCCTTGCTGCCTTTCCCTCTTGTAGACCCAAGCTTCTTGTGCTGTCATCCAGCTTCCCACATGACAGCCCTTGTGCCTCTTTGCCAGCACCTTGAACCTCACTCACTCTTCCCCTAGTCAGCCCGACTTTGGTTCCAATCGATGATTCCATTTCTTATGTCATAAGCACAAATTTTATCCACTATAGTATTTTTGTAATAACAAAATATAGAAAACCAAATGATATATCAGTAGGTGACTTGTTAAATAAATGGTTTCACTCATACAATGAAATACTAAGCAGCTATAAAAAGAATTATTAAAGTACTTACTGCAATGATTAGAAATGATCCCCAAACTGTATTGTGAAGTGAGAAAAGCAAAGCACATTGAACTTAGTATTCACTTTTGTGTAAGAAAGAAGTAGAAATAATGTATATTCATATTTGCTTGTGGACAATGTTGTAAGAAATTAACAAGTGGTTACCTGTGGGATTATGGGCAAATAGAATGAGAAAAGAATGAGACTTTTCACTGTTTGCCTTCTAATATTCTCTTTGTTATTTTTGTGACCATGTGTAGGCATTGCCTATAAAAACAAAATAATCAATTTCATTTATATGTTTTAAGTGCTGTAGTAATTCAATCTCACTTTTTTATTTATTCAAATATTTATTTTTTTCTCCTACTCAGGAGCATCTGCTTATTTATATGAATATATTTCTCTAACTGGAACATATTTGGTAAGTGGTGCCTTCTGTTAAATTAAAATATTTTGGAAAATATTTCTGGAGCATAACGTAGGAGCCAGGAGCTCAAGAAGAATATCAAGAGGACACCTGTGTAGAAGTGACTATATACTTTTTTGAACTTAAGGCCTCGGTTAGTGTGTCTGATAGGGAAGAAATATCACTCTCAGAAGAACAGAGGCTGTTCCAGTCTAAAGAATCTTGCTCTGTCACATACTAATTACTTATCTGTATACTAGGTAATCAGAACCAGAGAGAAGGATCCGTCTAGAGCTCCATATTCCACAGCAGTGTTGTGCTGTGTGTGTTAACTGGGGTTAAATACTGGAGAAGCCCAGTGCCTAAACTCCCATCCCCAACTTTTCAGGCAATAATTTCCTGCTATGCTGAATACTTCCCTCTACTTCCCCAAATTAATCTCAGAAATGCTTGATGTATGTATATTGCAAACAATAATAATGATAATAACAATAACCAATACTTCATATTATGCATATCAGGAGCACTTTTCATATCCAGCCGTAGGGATTCCCTGTTGATGTCACCAAAAAGGGACTTATAGGCATCCAAGTCCATGCATGGACAACCCAGAAATTATGGGGAGTCATCCCTATTAGGGATATAATTTGACCAATGAAAGTAGACACCAGCAGATAATTTTTCCCCTTTTCCCCTCTGAGGGACAGTTATAAAACAGAGTTTATACATATCCTAAGGTATGAGTAGTTCCAAATATAATGCAATTGATTGCACTTGGTGGCAAGAAGCTTGATAAAGCATTCTTTCATTGGTTTAACAGCATTTCATGGTTCATATTTTTGGTCACTCATGTCTGCTCTCATGGACTGTATTCCCCAGTGAATAGCTGATAAGTCCTTGGCCTCCTGAGGAACCCAAGCTAAGAAATACTGCTCAAGTCTGACTCTTAATTCTTACTACTAAGCAAAGAACTCATTTAAATCATAAAAGAGCTCCCTAAGGTAACTACTATTATTACCCAAGGAACTCCGGCACAGAAGTAGTAAGTGATTTACCCAAAGTCACATTGGTAGTATGCAAAGGCCCAGGTCCAAATCTAGGCAGTGTGGCTTCGGTTTATTCTCTTAGCCACAATGCTAGCTAGCCTACACTGCTAAATCATGAAATGCTAATCGTGTATCTTCATTTGAGCTACTTGTTTTTATTCGTGTTATCAATCAGGATAGTTTAGGTTATGTTATGGTAAAAGTCTCAAAATCGGTGTATCTCACAACAACAAAGGTTTATTTTTGTTTTCATTATTTGTCTGCTATGGGTCAGTTGTTCCTCTGCTCCTTATCATCTTGATTTTAGTTTAGGCCAATGGGGCAGTTTTTAACTGGGACTTGCTGGTCTTGAGAAAAGAGGATGGCAAATCATGGTCAGATTCACCTAAGTAAGTGACCAGGCCAAATTTGATGTCAGTATTAATGCTGAATTTCAACCTAGAACTACAAAATAATATATATCTGAAAACTTTACATGTTGTAATTTTCTGTGATTGTTATAGTCTCTTTCCTTCATAACCTAGATACATACTTATACACAGTTTAAAGAAAGGAAAAACTCATATGATATTTGTCTTTCTTTGACTTATTTTGCTTGCCATATTAATCTAGTTCCATCCATGTTGTTGCAAATGGCAAGATTTCATTCTTCTTCATCACTGAGTAGTATTTCATTGTGTGTGTGTATCTATCTATCTATCTATCTATCTATCTATGCCACATCTTCTTTATTCATTCTTCAGTCAATGGACATTTGGGATCTTTCCATAATTTGGCTACTGTTGTTAGTGCTGCTATAAACATTGAGGTGCATGTGTCCTTTCAAATCAGTATTTTTGTATCCTTTGGATAAATACCTAGTAGTGAAATTGCTGGGTGATACTGTAGTTCTATTTTTAATTTTTTGTGGAACCTCCATACTGTTTTACAGAGTGGCTGTACCAGTTTGCATTCCCACCAACAGCGTAAAAGTGTTCCCCTTTTTCTGCATCCTCTCCAACTTTGTTGACTGAGTTTTTAATTTCAGCCATTCTGAGAGGTGTGAGGTGGTATCTCATTGTGGCTTTGATTTGTCTATTTCTGATGACGAATGATGTTGAGCATCTTTTCATGTGTCTGTTAGCCATCTGGATGTCTTCTTCTGAAAAGTGTCATTTATATCTTCTGCCCATTTCTTCACTGAAGTGTTTGTTATTTGGGTGTTGAGTTTTATAAGTACTTTATAGATTTATGGGTACTGTTTATCAGATATGTCATTTGCAAATAATCTTCTTCCATTCTGTCGGTTGTCTTTTAGTTTTGTTGATTGTTTCCTTTGCTGTGCAGGCAGAAGCTTTTTATCTTAATGAAGTTCCAGTATTTCACTTTTGCTTTTGTTTCCCTTGCCTCTGGGATATGTCTAGTAGGAAGTTGCTGTAGTCAAGGTCAAAGAGGTTGTTGCCTGTTTTCTTCTC
>NC_043701.1:12229232-12270935 GCF_006229205.1 Suricata suricatta | reverse complement strand
TCTTTGCAGACTCAGGAGTAGCTCAATGTGCTCACCCCATTGATCAATCTCTCCCCATTAAGGTACTTCAGTACTTTTCTGGTAGCTCATCTCAATGCTTAAAAACTTTCCCATTCTTTGTTTTAGTGGAGTTGAATTCAGGCTGAGTTCCCCCCCCCCCCCAACTCCCTCCTGTTGCAATAACCTTGAATAAAGACTTCTTTGCCTGTTTAACCTTGTCTTGGGGCAATTTTTGCTTTGATGGGCGAAAAGTGAATATTTTGAATAGTCTATTTTACCAGAAAGACTGTTATAATAATGTAACCTAGAGGTGATAAGCACCTGGATCTGAATGATAGCAGTGAAGGAGTGGAGTGGTCTGTTTTTAAATACAGTTGACCCCTGGGCAATATGGGTTTGAACTGCATGAGCCCTTTTATACATGGACTTTTTTCAATAAATATACACAAATGTACTATAAATGTACTTTCTCTTCCTTATGACTTTCTTAATAATATTTTCTTTTCTCTAGCACAGTTTATTGTGAGAATACAATATAATATGTATAACATTAAATATCTGTTATTCAGTGTTCAGGTTATTGGCAAGGCTTCTGGTCGTTAGTAGCTAAGCTTTTGGGGAGTCAATAGTTACATGTGAATTTTTGACTATGCAACTATGTAAGGGATTGGTGCCCCAAATTGTTCAAGGGTTTACTTGTATATATATGTATATGTATGTGTGTGTGTGTGTGTGTGTGTGTGTATATATGTATATATATATATATATGTCCTCTCTTTCCCTATCATATATATTTAATACATATTTTTCTGGAGGCAATAGGATTTGTTTTCATATGATATGGAAAAAACCAATAGGTTAATGATTATGTATTTTTTGGAAATATCAGGAGCCCAGTTATGAACAAAGTAAGCTTGAGATGTCTACTGTTTAAATATCTCAAAGAATATGTTGAGGCAGTTAAATATAAAACCCTGGGGTTCAGGGCAGTTCAAACTGGATATAGAAATGTGAGTCAAGTGGCTGTAGGTGGTATTTAAATCTATGAGAATAGGTGAGTGACCAAAGGAGGCCTATAGATACAAAAGGAAAAAAAAATGCAAATGATGAGGCTCCGAGTTTTCATGATTAGAGACAAGCAAATAGATAGGAATCAACAAAGAAGACTGAGGAGTAGTGGCAACACAACTAGATGCAAACCAGGAGAGGATAGTGACTCAACAGCTCAGTGGAGGATGTTTTTTAAGGAGTTGATAAAGAATGTCACATGTTCCTGGGAGATCAAGTAAAGTGACACCTAAGAATTGACCACTGGATTTAGCTATTTGGAGGTCATTGATGACTTTAATTGACATTGTGATGACCTCACAAGTGAAATTCTTGTGAAACACTTTTTCTATCACTCTGAACTCAGGGAACATTATCAAAGTGTTTTATATCCTCAATTTCTGAATGTTTCACTGATCCTCATGCTGTATTTGAATGTCCACAGCTCTTCTGATGTCATGATTTTTTTTCACTCCTCTGAGCCTGGATGTGGGTTAGGTGTTTTTCTTGTTTATTATTACCTGCTTATAACCATTATGCATTCCCCCACCCTTGGCTTTAAGTTTTGTCTAGCTTTGAAGCTGTTGTTCTACCAGCCATTTTCCTGCTAGTTGCAGTTTTCTGCAAACCTTTGGGCCATGTTAACTATTTTTTTTTAAAGATTTTAATATCTAGCTCACCATGATATTCTATACTTCTACTGTTGTCTAACTAATTCTGATTCCCAAAGACTTCTGACCTCATCACCTACCACTCTCTTTCTCATTCATTCTGTTACAAACATAGTAGACTCCTTGGTATTTCTCGAACCCACTAAGAACAGTCTTGTCCCAGCACCAGCTGGAATCACCCAAGATGTTTGTATGAAGCAGTTTCTCACTTCCCAGAAATTACTTCTTCAAAATCACCTCAAAAAAGCTTCCTCTAAACACGAAATGAGAAATAACAAACCTCCACCTGCACTCTAACAGTTTTGTCCCCCCATCATTCTTTATTTTCTTCATAATGCTTATGACCACCTAATATATATCAATTAACTTATTTATTGTTGGTGTCATCCCGCTAGATTATATGCTTTGTGAGGACAGATACTTTGTTTTAATTTCTGCTGTATCCTGAGTACCTTAAAACAGTGCTTGGCACTAAGTTTTTGAGAGATTATGTAATTTCTCCAAGGCTTCCCAAATAGTAAATGAGCAGAACAAAGATTGTACCAATAGATATCTAATTTAAAGTGTATGTTTTTAACTAGTACACTCTATATCCTTTTGACAGTATCATGGTAATGCAAGACTAGTTCTAGGTAAATGACTCAGTATTAATCAGAAACTATCATACAGGAGTGAGAGGAAGGCTGTTGAGCATCATCTATCTATAGCTTCAGGGCTTTGGAACAAAGAAGCAAAACTCCAGGCAAGATGGTAACTAAAAGGGTAGGGTCAGAGTGAATTATCCTAGAGTAAGTGAGTTATACATTAGGAGAAGCAACTGGTGGCATGCTTAGTTTACTCAAAACCGCAAGATAAATCATGTCACATTATCCTGAAGTATCAATTTTATTGATGGTAAGTAGTTAGACATTGGACATATGAGCAAATATATCTTCTTCATTTTCTTGCATAAGCTTTCTATACATAAGCTTTGGTATACAGATACTTTACCTCTTTGGTCAGACTCATTGCTAGGTATTTTACATTTTTCAGTGCAATTGTAAGTAGGATCGATTCCTTGACTTCTCTTTCTGCTTCTTCATTATTGGTGTATAGAAATGCAACTGATTTCTGTACATTGATTTTGTATCCCGAAACTTTGCTGAATTCATGTATCAGTTCTAGAAGTTTTTTGGTGGAGTCTTTCAGGTTTTCCATGAAATGGAAAACTATTCCATGCTCATGGGTTGGAAGAACAAATATTGTTAAAATGTTGGTACTACCCAAAACAATCTACACTTCAGAGCAATCCCTATCAAAATAACACTAGCATTCTTCACAGAGCTGGAACAAAGAATTCTAAAATTTGTATGGAACCAGAAAAGACCCCAAAAAGCCAAAGGAATGTTGAAAAAAGGAAACCAAATTTGGAAGCATCACAATTCCAGACTTAAAGCTGTATTACAAATCTGTAACCACCAAAAAAGTATGGTGTTGGCACAAGGACATACAAATAAATCAATAAAACGGAATATAGAACCCAGAACTGAACCCACAACTGTATGGCTAACGAATCTTTGGGAAATCATTAAAAACTATCCAATGGAAAAAAAGACAGTCTCTTTAGCAAATGTTGCTGGGGAAACTGGACAGCGGCATGGGAAAGAATGAACCTGGACCACTTTCTTACACTATACACAAAAATAAACTCAAAATGAATGCAAGACCTCAATGTGAAACAGGAAAACATCAAAATCCTAGAGGAGAAAACAGACAACCTCTTAAACTCAGGCCACAGCAACTTCTTACTTGACATGTCTCCAGAGGCAAGGGAAACAAAAGCAAAAATGAATTATTGGGATCTCATTAAGGTAAAAATCTTCCACACAGTGAAGGAAATAATCAGCAAAACTAAAAGCCAACTGAAATAATGGGAGAAGATTATTTGCAAATGACATATCAGATAAAGGGTTAGTATCCAAAAATATATAAAGAACATATCAACACCCAAAAAACCAAATAATCCAGTGAAGAAATGGGCGGAAGACTTGAATAGATACTTTTCCAAAGAAGACATCCAGCTGGCTAACAGACACATGAAAAGATGTTCAACATCACTCATCATCAGAAAAAAACAAATCAAAACCACAGTGAGCTACCACCACTTCTATCAGAATGGCTAAAATTAACAACTCAGGCAACAACAGATGTTGGAGAGGATACAGAGAAAGGGGAACCCTCTTGCACTGTTGGTGGGAATGCAAAATGGTATAGACACTCTAGAAAACAGTATGGAGGTTCCACAAAAAAATAAAAAAATGGAACTACCCTATCAGTCAGCAATTGCACTACTAGGTATTTATCCAAAGAACACAAAAATGCTGATTTGAAGGGGGGCACATGCACCCCAATGTTTATAGCAGTGCTATCAATAGCCAAATTATGGAAAGAGACCAAATGATGTCCATTGACTGATGAATGGATAAAAAAGAATATATATATTGAATGGAATATTACTCTGCAATCAAAAGAATGAAATCTTGCCTTTTGCTACAACATGGATAGAACTAGAATGTATTATGCTAAGCGAAATAAGTCAGCCAGAGAAAAATAAATATAATGTCACTCATATGTGGAATTTAAAAAACAAAACAGATGTCCTTGTACTTTAATGAAATCATCTTTTTGTACCAAAACACGACCACAACTACAACAACAACTACAAAAACAGAAGGGAGGCAAACCATAAGAGACTCTTAAATACAGAGAACAAACTGAGGGTTGCTGGAGGGGTGTTGGGTGGGGAGAATGGGCTAAATGGGTGATGGGCATTAAGAAAGGCATTTGTTGGGATGAGCACTGGGTGTTATATGTGTGATGAATCACTAAATTCTACTCTTGAAACCATTATTACACTATATATTAACTAACTTGGATTTAATCAAAATAAAATAAATAAAATCATTTTTCAAAATAAAGATTTTAGGAGAACTTTTTTGTAAAAGGAAAAAAAGAAATCAAATGAACTTTGTAATAGACATTAAATAAAATCTAAATATATTAAGATGCATGTCTAGTTCAAGGATAAAAAGATTTAACATCGTATGTAAATTATCCCAAAATTTATGTATAGATTTAATACTATAACAATCAAGATTGTTTTCATGGAAGTTGGTAAAGATTTTTATGGAAATTGGTAAACCAATTCTGAATATTACTGGAGAGTGTAAATGGCCAAGGATATTCAGAATTTTCAGTATTTTCTAAAAATAAACAAGCAGGGGTTGAGATTTACCCTGACAGATATCAAAATTTACTCTGAAGCAGTAGTAATTAAGACAGTATGAATACAAAGAATAGACAAATCAATCACTGTAATGAGATAGCATCCCAGGAGAGACTCATATGAATCATTGGTATGATATGACAAAAATGAAGAAAGGAAGAACCATACATGGAGCTGGAATAAAGGTATCTATATGACACAAAGTAAAATTGAATCCTATACCCACCTATATACTGAAATCAATTCAGGATGGATCAAATTCAAATGTCAACACTTAAACTTTAAGCACTTTGAAGAAAATTTTGGTGAATATCTTTCAGATTTTGGCATAGAGAAAGAGATGATTTAAAAGAAAAGATAGATATACTTGACTTTATTAAACTAGGAACTCGTACTCATCAGAAGATACCTTAGCAGAAGTGAAATGGCAAGTTAAAAACTGGGAGAAGAAATTGTTAATTAACATAACAAATAAAGTATTATATAAAGGACTCCCAAAAATCATTTTCAAAAGTACAAACAACTCAGTACAAAAATAGGCAAATATTACAAATATACATCTTATAGAAAAGGAAGTTATATCTGTATCTATCTATACCCATATCTATATCTCTCTTCAATAAACCTATAAATATTCAACCACATTAGTTGCGGCAGAGACTGCCAAGTGATCATCAAACATTTCTTCTTCTTTTTATATTTCCACTCTTCTCTGCAGATAAGAGTGGCCATGTGAGTGAGTTCTGGCCAATGATATGTGAGTAGAAGTGACATACACAATTTCCACATCTAGTCCCAAAGATTTCTTCATGCATATTCTTCTGTCTCTCTTTCACATACATTCTTGAGGCCATATGTTGAAGACAGAAAACATTCCACCAACACAGGTCCCTAGATGATCCTGTGGAGCAGAGTCTCTGCCTTCAGTAGTCATAATACATGACTACACATTAATGAGAAATAAGCTTTTATTGTGATCAGCCACTGAACATTGTAGTTTGCTATAGCATCTAGCACTACTCTAAATAATATATTAATAATTAGGGAAAACAGATGAAGACCAACAAAAATTGATATAATCTCTTTGGAAATTATTCTGCATTATCTTAAAAAATTCAAAATTTTCACATCCTATAACCCAATATATCTCTCTTCAGAATATACTCAAGAGAAACTCTTGTATATGTACACCAGAAGAAAGTTCATGGTAGCGCTGTTGACATTAGCAAAAACCTGTCAGCAATCCAACTGCATACCAACTGGAATAGTTGTGCTTTGTATAGGCATACAATGGAATATTATATAGTAGTCAAAATTAATAAACCTCAACAATATGAATGAATCATTTACCATGAAATGAAAAAAAAGTTCTAAATGATTCCTTACATCCTAATACCTTTTTTTCAAAAATTTTTAACATTTATTTTTGAGAGACAGAACACTAGCAGGAGAGAGACAGAGAGAGTGGGAGACACATAAGCCAAAGCAAGCTCCAGGCTTGAGCTGTCAGCACAGAGCCTGTCCAGTCAGCACTGGAATCCATGAACCATGAGATCATTGCCTGAGCCGAAGTTGGATGCTCAGCTAACTGAGCCCTCCAGGCGCCCTCATAATACCTTTTTGTAGAGCTAAAAATAGTACCTAAAAATAAGATAAAGATGAATATTTAAAAATTTGAATGATGAACACAGGAATCAGAATGATAGTTGCCTGTGTTGTGAGGACATAGGAGGATGGAATAGAATACCACAGAGGTAGATATAAACTATTACAAAGATTCTAGTTTTCATGTTGGGTAGTTTCATGGGCATTCTTACATATATATAATATGTATGGTATATATTATATATAACTGTTATTATATATTATATATGGGTGATACATAATATCTAGCTATAAAATATATATATCCATGGGAGTATCTTATGAATAAAGGATTTTGATTCAGTCTTTGTACCTGAGGTTGAGCAAGATTGTGGCTTGAGAGCCATAAGTCTGCACATACCTCTGCTACCTCAAACAATGAGGGAATCATGAGGGTCCCTGCAGGAGTTATAGTTTCTATATGAAAATATGGTAAAAGTGGAGGCTAAGACTTTCAGTGTATTAATACTCAGCCTGTGCTGAGGGAAACCCAGGAAGTGAAGCAGGACTATTCAGAAGATAAAAGTCACCGAAGGATATGGCTTCTGAAGATGGGGTTTGAAACAGGGCCAGTGGCACCCTGGATAATGCATCTGACTACAGATCAGAAGATGGGGTTTGGCAACAGCAGAGAAAATAGGCAAAGGTTTCCCATACCTGATGTTTTCAGTCATGAACCAGTACTGATCTGTCAATATCCAAGGACAGGGTTCAATGACTTTGGTCATCAGATCAGTAGTTCACACAGTTAGGATGGGTGATTTGAATGTAAGTCAGAGTCATGGAAAGTATGTTTCTGACAATTCCAGAATTTTTGAAGCACCTGAATCAGGCATATTTTTATTCCCATATTATAAATGAATGAACAGAAGAAATTCTGAGAAATTAAGTGGCTTTTCTATGTTCAGCTTTTAGCAAATTGAAGAGCTGCTTTTCTGATAAAGATCTCAACTTCAAATCTTCCACAGAGTGCTTCCCCTATTGTTTATGGCCACTAAGGACATAGTGGAAGTTTTGTTTAATATGCACAAGAATTTTGTGGGGGGGGGTATTATTGCCTCATTTTATAGGTAAAGAAATTAAGGGACAGAAAGAATAAGCAACCTGTATAAATTCACATTGCATATTGGAAACAAAGTAAAAAACTCCAATCCAGTGGTTTACTAAATTTCTATTGCTTAAAAAAACCATACACTGCTGCCCAATTAGGTCACATTTGTCTACCCCCCTTTTTTCATACAGTTTATTGTTAAGTTGGTTTCCATATAACATCCAGTGCTCTTCCCCACAAGTGCCCTCCTCCAGGACCATCACCTCCCTTCCCCTTTCCCTTCCCCCATCAGCCCTCAGTTTGTTTTCAGTATTCAAGAGTCTCTCATGATTTAAAGATCCAACAGCCCCTGCACCCTCCAGTAATGAATTTAAACCAAAGTATTCATATTCTCTATGTGCTCCCTACTCCCAGCCCCACCTTGACCCACTGGGCCTCTTTTAGAACGTTCACAGAAGTATGTCCTCATCTTGGGGGAAATTTGGGCTGTCGCCTAGGGAAATTACTAGATGTCTACATTTCCTGACGATAGAAATCTGAAATTTGTTCTGTCATATAGCAGGAAGTGTGGCAACCACAACTTTCCCTTTTAAAAACAGAAAGGCTACAGTATCCTTTCTATTGTTTGGATCCTAGGGATTACTTTTGGTGTAGAAGTTCTGTTTATTTCTTTATCTACCATAGACTCAGCTTTTCCCTCTTCTCAATTACAGTATTTATTCTTTGATAACACCACAAAAAACTCATATCTTTACAGAATACTGATATAATTCTAACACCCCTCCATCCCAACACAAATTATTGCTGGTAACTTTCTTCAGACAAGTTCTAACACTTAAAGTATTATCTCATTTTTTAAAACAATAGGTGGCCATGCAAACTGTACAAAAATATGAGTCCTAAGAATATAGAAATAGATCTTGGTGTTGTAATAAAAAATAAAACAACAATTTTCTTTAACATGCATCTGATGATATTCATAGTCATTGTGGTATGTTGTTATTAGACATATATTGGTGAGCAGGTCACTTAGGTGACTGTAATTTCCATTGTGGCTTAATTCTCGTTACTCAGAACACACAGGCATCTTGTTTCTCTTTTCTACTTACTGGGAAAGGTATGTAGTTGATTTTGTTGAAAGTGCAAAGAATAGCCAGGATGCCTCAAGGCTTTTCTACCTTTTTCTTGCCCTTCTTCCAGTATGGCCAAATGAACTGTTTCCTCCTGGATATGATTTCCATTTGTCTCTGGTGTTCCCTTACTACTATATGCTTACTTTTTGCCTGCTCTCTATGCTTCATGGAGCAGTCCTCTTTGTTTTTACCCTTTGGTCAACTGGACCAGCTCTGAGTTGGTGTGATGCCAACATGGATAAGGCTGTGACATCTTTGGGTCACTAAGCTGTACCTGATTATAGAGTCTCTCTAAACTGCAGGCAGGAATATCTTCTGAACACTGGGGTTCAAGAGACTACTATAAATTCTTAAAATATACTAAGAAAACATGGTCAGGTAATAAAAATCTATGGAAATGGAGATTCAGCTCAAGACCAGGAAAATTTAAGCTTGAGTATGTCTTCAGTACTTTATTGAAAAACATTGATCAGTTTGGTTGGTCATGTTAGCTGTCTGATTATTTTCAAAGGGATTTCTTGGAAGATTCCTGCTCAGGCGAGATCCTTATCCACTTCCATGAACAAGCCAAGCTTGGCTCCAGGAGCCCATCTCCAGGCCTGACCTCAATTTGGACTGAGAAGGGCCTCTGCTATCCTACCTTGGGTATGGGTGGGATGCATGTGAACACAGGTCTCTTGGGAACAGAGGTGATGTCAAAAATCTGAGTTTATCTTTATTCTATCCCTGTTACTCTCTAAATAATGTTTTCACATGCTCAGTCTGTACTTTCTCTCTGGTACTAGGCATGTGTGCTCTGAGGATAAAACAGACCTGGCAATAAGCCAGGTTGATCAGTCAGAAATGCTCAGTTCTATACAAACAGACCTCATCATTATATCAACTGAGTTCTCTACCTAAAAATGACCCTGTTTCCTGGAGGTGACTGACATCCAGTCCTCCAAAGCAGAAGATCACTTCCAACACAGGCAAAGGCCTCTCCTGGTAGAGAGATGGAGAAAGGGATCATTGACTAGATGTCTGGTAGAGATCTAAAAAGAGTTACCACTTTGACACTCACAAGAAGTGGAGTGTTGGGGAAAACTGCTGGCTCAGAATGGGAAGTTTGTCTCTGTTGTATGTGTGCAAGTATATTTGTGGAGGGGCTGGAGCACTAGCCCCAAGGAATTATTAAAGAGCTCTGCCAGTAACCTGTGGAATATGGACACAGTAATTTGATGTTCTGTATTTCCTGTACCAATCCCAAATATATTCTTTTTCTTTCTCCACAAGTGTGTTTGTTATTCTTGTCAGAGGCCATAGAGAACTCCAATCATTTGGCCAGCTTCTCACAGATCCAACGCAAGTTGATGTCACATGATGCAGCATCGAATGTATTTGTTAGGCCTATGGTTACACAGTTGAAGTTCTGATGCTGATTGGTAATGCTAAATGGGAAAGGAAGTGTGGTTAAGGCCCATTGTTTCAGTCCTGCCTTTTGCCGATTCCAATCTGCCTTCTTCTGTCCCCAAATCTAGCTCTACACTGGCCCTTCTCTATGAGCTCTCCTGTGAGGTGGACTCACCGTCCATCTTGTGCTTAACTCACTCTTGTGCTTGGTTAGAAACATCTCATCTTCTTTTTCTCCTAGAAATAATGTTTTAGTACTGTATGTGCTTTGTTCACAGCAGAAGGACAGAGAGGTTGTTCTTCCTTTCCTAGGCACCAGCTGACTTTAGGAGAAACTCTTTTGGCCTTCCCCCCACCTCTTTTTCTGCCTTTCAGTCCCTTTCAATCTGACTGGAAAGAGTCTGGTTTCATGGAAACGTCATGAGTTTTGGAGTCAAGTGGATGAGGGCAGAGCCACAATTTAATCTACCCAATGTGGTGATATTCAATACATTTTTAAGCCTCCCATCCTCAGTACACCTGTCTGTTAAATGAGGATTAATAAAAGCTTTTTCTACAGCATCATTGTGAATACTCCAAGAAATGACATGAGTAAGTGCTTAGCAAGTGTCTGACATTTAGTAGACATTGAATGACTCTTAGTTTCCTTCCTTCTGTAAGAAGCCCAGTTATAGGCTGGGGAACTGACTTGTTTTCTATCTGACTCCACACTTTCTTATGTATACCAGGAATGTCACATTCTCCACCAACACTTATGTCCATGGAATGATTGATAGGAGATCGCTCTTGGGAATGGAATTTCATAGCTTTAAGGCATAGACAGTTGCTAATAATAAACTTCCTTTACATAAGGAAGCCCCATGTAGGGAACTTGTAAAAACTTAGTAATAAAATATAGTCTATGAGTTAAAAGAGACTTTGAGATATTGCAAACAAATGGTATATTTGTGGATTTGTTGGCATCTTGATTTGAATGGAAGAACTCATTGTATGAATACTCTTCTCTCTACTTAGAAATGTTTGACAGGGGCACCTGGGTGGCTCAGTCGGTTGAGCGGCCGGCTTCAGCTCAGGTCATGATCTTGCGTTTGTGGGTTCGAGCCCTGCGTCAGGCTCTGTGCAGACAGCTAGCTCAGAGCCTGGAGCCTGCTTCAGATTCTGTGTCTCCCTCTCTCTCTCTGCCCCTCCCCCTCTCATGCTCTGTCTCTCTCTGTATCAAAAATAAATAAAACATAAAAAAAAAAGAAATGTTTGACATTTTCCTTAGTAAAAGTTTACCAAAAATGTGTTTCTGGGAATAGATGCATTGGAAGAAAGGAGAGGAATAAAACAAAAAGCCAAGTCTCAGCTTTTATGCTATTCCAGGATAAACCCACTGAATCTCAGGTCTGGTCTCTTTAGGCAAACCAGGATCCACAGAAAAATGTGAGATATTCACATACTTGCCATTGAATGGGGAGTTGTCGATCCAACGCCATCTTTTCTCTGTATCCTGGTGTAAGCCAATAAAATATTTCTCAGCACCAATTATGTTCTGTAAAAATTTCTAGAAGTTAAAAAAGATAAACAGCTCAACAAAAAGGAGGGTTTTTTTTTGGTTTTTGTTTTTGTTCTTTTGCTGCTGTCTCCCTTGTGCCAAAACACCCTGATTATATCTGATTTTGGGAACTGGAAGGCTAGTAAGGGATTCTGGGGCTGGTTGTAGCTGGCATCACCCTAAATCCTAGAGGAGTTTTCAGTATACACAGAGCATCATGATCACCTAGAAGTCATATTAAAACACAGTTTGATGGGCTTCTGATTCCTGGGAGGTCAAGTTTAGCAGACCATGAATTTACATTCCTACCAAAGTCCTAGGTGGTGCTGATGCTGCTCTCTAGGGGCCACACTATGAAAATGAAGAGGAAGGGTATACATGATCTAAGAAAAAGGAAATTTCAAATAATTCTTTTTTTATTTGGCATGACTCTCTCTTTTACTGTCAGAAATTTTACATTCCAAATGAGGTTGGATCAAGTGCATTTCTTGAGTTCTTAGGCAATATAGCTGGGGAGATTTAAAAGTATGCTGAGAAATAATCAGTGAATTTTGAGTATTTGCTAAATTGACACCAATTTATGATATCTTAGTTTCTTTATTAAACTAATGAATCACAAATCACACTAGACAGAAGTCTATGAGTTTGTGGATTCTTTTCTGTACTCTTTATAAACCTCCTGTAACCAGTGAATGGGTATCCAAGTTCACATGGGTATTTCTGCATCCCAGGGCTATTAATTTTATTCCCCTTTTTCCAATATTCTCCTTCCCTGAAATATCTCATTTCATTATTCTTTAAAATAAATTACTGTATTTACTCATTTAACAAAGATTTCTTGAGTATCCAGTGAGCCATTGTATGAGGCCAGGAATATGGAAACAAATTGGTTTCGCCTTAAAAAAAATTATAATCCGGGTCTGCCTGAATGGCTCAGTCAGTTGAGTGTCTGACTTTGGCTCAGGTCATGATCTCACAGTTTGTGGGTTTGAGCCCTGCATTGGGCTCTGTGCTGACAGTTCAGAGCAGGCCTGGAGCCTGCTTGGATTCTGTGTCTCCCTCTCTCTCTGCCCCTCCCCTGCTTGTGCTCTGTCTCTTTCTCTCTCTCAAAAATGAATAAACATCAGAAAGTTTTAAATAAAAAAAATGCATTTAAATAAAAAAAGAGCCAGAGGGCAAAATCCAGACTTTAGCCTGTTTTGTAAATAAGGTTTCAGTGGAACACATCTAGGCCCATTTTTTTTTTTTACATATAATCTATGGCTGCTTTTGAGTTACAATGGCAGCATTAAGCAGATAGAGACCATGTGACCTGAAAAACATAAAATATTTACTATCTTAACATTTAAGAAAAAATTGCTGACAAATGGTTTAAAAATAAGGGTTCTTAACCCTTAACTCTCTTGCATGGAGCCATGGATGGTTACAAAGGGGATTTATGAAGCCATTGGAACTTTACTCAAAATATTATGCTTATGCAGTGTTTCTGGGAAGAGCTGTATAGCTTTCATCACCATTGTTAAAATGTCAGTGATCCTAACGTGTTGAAGATCCACAGGTTTAATAAGAGAAGATAGATGAGGTAATCAGCATAATGAGGTCTCCCAGGTACAGAGTTAGGGAATATGTACTAGACATAAAACAGACAGAAAGGAGGAAGTGATCAATTCTACATAGATTTGGGGTCTTCTAGAAAGACGTAGTGATACCGGAGATGAATTCTGAAAAATAGCTGTGTTGTCAGGAAATCACTAGGGGAGGGGGTGGGACTTCCTGGAAGAGGGAGCCTAGGACCACAGGTGGACTGCGGAGAACGTGTGGTCGTGTAGAGGGAGAAGGGAGGTTGGTGGAGAGACAAGACTGGCAAGAAGGCAGGTGCTATACAAGGCGTTATAGGTCATGCTAGGAAAACTGGATTTAAACCCACTTTAATTTGGAAAATGGCACAGACAGTTTAGAGTCTTAGAGATGTTTTGTGTGGGTTCTGTAGGTAAGAAGGGGAAAATCAGGGGCAAGAAAAGGAGTTAGAAGAATTCTGAAGAAATCCAGGTAAGAAATGACTAATTTTCTGTGGAGATAGAGAGGAAAAGAATTGGTTAGCAACAAATTTAGGGGAGAAGAGAAGAGGTAAAGTCTCAGAAAACCATCAGCATTCAATCTTGGGTGGAATCACCACTCACTAGTATTTGGAACACAAAAGGAGGAATATTTTAAGTAAAATATAATTTAGCTCAGTTTTGAACATGATGAGTTTGTGGTGCTTTTGAAAGATCAAAGTAGATTTTGATATACAGTCTTGTCTAGAGAAGACTAGCTGGGAATACACACTTGAGATCACTAGCAAGTTGTGGGCATGATGAGCTTTTTCAGGAGGATGCCAAGGATGACACTTGAAATATACCAGAACTTCAGGGTTGAGTAGAGGAAGAGACTGTCAACTTCCTCTCTCAACCCCCCTTTCCCCTCTTCTCTTCATTTCTCCTTTCTCCCCCACAGTTTACTCCTGGTTTTCTACTCTAAGGCATTTCCCCTTTTCATCTGTGTACTTAACCTCAGAAGATCTGTAGCATCGTGACCCCTGCTCTTTGTTGGACACCTGTCACCAAGATTCAGAGGGGGCCCTCTTAACGAATTCTCCTCAACCACAGGAGGACTTTATAGAGGAGAGGTGAAAGGTACATGGGGTATATAGCATATGCTTAGCACTCAGAAGATGCTTGGGATTTGAAGGAGAGGGAATGAAAAACTAGGCTAACTTATGACCTAAAATTGATTAGAGCATAGGTTTTTAGAGTTAGAGAGATATCAATTCAATCCTGCCCTGTCATTTAGTGTGTGTACAACCTGGGTCAAATTATTTTTCTGTACCTTAGCTTCCTCATACAAAAGATATGGATAATGATACCCTCTCAGAATCTTTATGAGGATAAAATTTTACTCTCATAACTATATACTACTCTCCCAGTTCTATGACTTGATTCTTTATTTTTCATATGGCTAATTTTGTTAATTTGCACCTTATTTATTTATGAGGATGCTACATTAATAGATCACATATATGCAGTATTCTGTAGTTTTTAAACAACCTTTATACACATCAGCTTATTTGGTCATTTGCTGCACTTCAAAAGTCCTCACCCATCCCGAGGACATAGTGCACTGCTACCCTTCATGGGAGAGAGGACACAGTATGGATTTCCCTAGCTCAAGTGACCTGAGGAATATACCTCACTGCTACTGTGAAGAGTCTCCCACCTTCCGATTCAGAGCAAGGAGTTGGGCTCTCAGCCAGCCCTCTCTCCATTTCTCACCTCCACCCTGCCCCTCCTCCACCAATCAAATCACCCCACCATCTCCACCTGCTGAGGCCACTGTAGTGGGGTTTTCCCAGTGCACTCACCAGCTTCTCTAGTGTGTTGACTATGGCCAAAGTGGATCCTTCTCTTTTGCAAAAGTCCCTGCTTTTGTTCCAAGACATTTCAAAAGGGGACAGCCAAAAGCATTTTCCTTGATGAAAATACCACCTGTTGGGGCAGACTAAAGACATGCAAGAAACAGAGGATTGGTTTGGAGCAAGAACCCTGGAATGGAGTCATAACATAGTGGGGCATGAATTTCTTTATAGCAGTGATATCTATAGAAATCATCCTCAATCCAGGAAGAAATCCCAAGCAGTCTAGTCTTAGTTTCCCTGTAGACAACGTGACGGGGATGAATTGGAAGGTCTTTATGGCTCTTTTGAGCAAAAAAGTTCCACAAGTAAGGAGGCAATGAGAGAAGTGTCTAAGAATTCAGCACATAAGAACCTTACGTCGAGGGGAGCTAATTGTCATGCACTTTACCTGTTCCATAGCTCTCTGTGGGAAGTAGGGTGACATTACTGCTCCCCAAAGTCTGTGGGACTGAAACAAAAAGAAAGCCTGAAGGTAACTGCGTCATGAACACAACACAAAACAAAGCAGCTCTTCAGTCCTTGCAATGACCTATCTCTGGACAGTGGCAACGGCAAGACACTCTTGGCCACCCTCTGCAAGAAGTTTTCAGTGTCTTTCTTTGAAGCTTCCATCTAACTACTACTATTTTTTGTCGTGCCCTATACCCCCAGTGTGTGTGTGTGTGTGTGTGTGTGTGTGTGTGTGTGGCAGTAGTTGTGAAATATCGAGAAAAAGAACAGAAGAAAGAAAGAGGAATGGGTGAATTTAGTACCAGGAGGGAAATTTCTCACTCCTTTCCACATACACTTTTGGCAGTGTCACCTTCCAGCACCTCCCAGATGCTGTTTGGAGCACTTCCCCTCAGGGCTCCACAGAGTAGGTGCCATTGACCCCACGTCTGATGCCCCAACCACCCCTGCCCTTGGCTCCCTTCTTATTGGCCCCTGCCAATTTTAAGAATTGAGGCTAACTGGAAGTAGGTTCAGGACTGGGGATATTGGCAGACACAGAGGTAAGTAAACATTCCAGAGATTTCCCATGAGTAGTCCATTTATTTCTTTAAATATAAATAGGGGAATTGATATGCCTCTAAGAAGACTCATTTTTCCTGGTTGGCCAAGCAGATACTGCAGTGGCTTCAGATACTAGTCAAAACCTCTGTTCAGCTGCCCAGTTATTTGTCCCATGTGGTTGAAGACCAACTTAGTTTACCCAGACCAGACACCAAATCAGCAACTTAAATTATATTACTGAAACATACAAGTGAGCACTAATTTTTTATTTCACTCCCCAGCTCAAAGGCTCTTTGTAATATAAAATAACCTGTTTTTCATGAGAAACTTTCTCAGCATTTCATGAATATTTCCTCCATATATATAGCTCACTGTTCTGGGAGCCGCAGTTGATACAAAGATGAACAAGAAATTATCTTTCTCCTAAAGATGTTTTTAGTATGGTAAATGTTTTAAGAGGAAGTGAGAGGGAGGGCCTTGGAAAAGCTTTACAAGGAGGAGGTTTGATAGGAAGAGACTAATTTCTTGTTTGCCCCTTAGCTTCTGGGATGGGGCTTTGTGCTTTCCAGAGCGGACAGTTGACTGGTCCTCCTGTTTTCATTCTTCTGCTGGTCTAGCAGTGATCGGCACACAAATAAGTCCTGATTACAATCTTTGAGTTTTTTTGTGGTTTTTTTTTTATAGCAATTCCTTTAGGTGTACAACATGTCAGAGTTTGTAAAGTACTTTCTTATCACATGATAGTAATTATATACAAATCATCCTCATACCCAGGAGGAAAACTGAGGATCAGAAATTTCAATCAGCTTACTCTAGGTTTCCCATTGATAAAAGCAAGGAAATTAATTAGAAGATCTTTTCTTTATTTTCTGGGTGTGCTGTACTCCCCCCCCCTTAATTGAGATAGAAGCATTGTGTAAGTTTAATTTAGGTGTACAAGGTGATGATTTGATCCATGTACATGTTACAAAATTATTAATTACAGAGTAAGGCTAGTTAACACCCCATCATTTCACATAATTCTCCTACCCCCCTTTTTTTGGTGGTGAGAATATTTAAGATCTACTCTCTTAGCAGCTTTCAAGTAGTGTGTAATACATTCTTATAAACTATAGTCATCACACTATACATTAGATCCCCGGAATATACTCCCCTTACAGCAGTTCGAGTATCTTTATGGACCCTTCCTGCAAATTAATTTCTTGGGAAAGAAGGGCTGGAGAAAGGTCGGTAAGAAGCACACAAGAACCTGGAGGTGCAGTGGAGATAATTGTCGTGCACATTACCTGTTCCATAGCCCTCTGTGGGAAGGAAGCTGACATTACTTCCGCCAAAAATCTGTGGGACTACAAAGAAAATCAGTTGTTGGCTCAGTCCCAAAGGTGGCTGCAGGATGAATATCACAAACCCACATCACTGCGGGGGCTGCTGGGGTGCCATGTTACACATTGTTACTGTGTGATCAGGAGCTCTCTGACTCAGGTCAATGAAGATGATTAGGTGATTTTTGTTTTTTGTTTTTTGTAAATGTGTTTACTTATTCATATTTGTATGTTCTTCCTGCTCTCTTCTTTGAAAGGAACTGCACCTTCAGTTTGAGTCAGAGGGAAGATACCTTTTACCCAACTGCTTCTTTCACTCACATTTCCTTCCTCATTCGTGTTGCCTACCAGTTTCTGAGGCTGGAGAAGATTCTTGCTTTGGGGCCTCTTCTCCTAAGCATCTGGATGGAAGTGTCTATGGACACAGAGGGAAATCTCTCCCCCAGTAAAATCCCATTAACTTATTATGCAGCCCTTACCTCAGCCTTGTCATTGAGTTGAATTGACACTGATTTTCAAGTTTGAGCAGCAATAATAAACACTGACAAGTATTTTACCTCAGATTACCCAATTAACACTGTAGTGGCAAAAGCTTTGTGTGGTGTTCTGACCACAGACACTGGTTAGTTCTACACCTCCAAGGCAGACCAAGGGACTTGGCCCATTGTGTGTGCTGGGGAGTGAGAAGAGTTTTGTCAGTTGCCCCTACACTGGGTCTCTGCCCCCAGGTGGAAAGACTTAGGCACGTTGCCTTTATATTCAACTATGCTGTCTGAGAGAAAAATCAAAGAACAAGACGGTATGGGTTTAGGATAAGAGGTTGCTCAAATACTCACAATAAAGCAGGAAAAAGATCATTCCAACCATTTTAAGCACCACTATGATAAGCCAAGAGATTATCATATGCCAATTCATGATGAAGGAGAGGAGAAGGCCTGTGGGGATTAGAACACAGCACCACATTCAGAATCTGGGAACAAGACTTCTTTCCAGGAGGACATATACCTCTTTTCGAGAGCACCCATGGGGGCCTTGGAAGGTAGGCATGCCACTGACAGCTAGCTACAAGAATGAGATTTGACCCATGCCCAGAAGACACATAGGATCTTGTGCTGATGGAATGCTCCCTCTCGTTTACCCACACCTTAGCTCTAGACTTGTCCCTGTCTGCCTGTGGCCTCCTAAACTTGGTCTAATGAAATAAATCCTCTCCTGGACTCCTTGAGAATCTTTAGCTTTGAAATTACCCCGATCTCTGGGACCTTCTCTGTGGTCTTGTCCATACAGACTTCAGCTGTCAGAAGACCCAATCTCTAAAAGACTATGCCAGAACTCTGACAGACAGAATAGGTGTCCCTGAAGGTCTGGCATTGGGGAAGGGCCAACAATCTGTGCAGAGAGGACAGACAAACAGACTCACCTGCTCTCTCTTGGGAAGGCTGGCCTAGTTTTCAGGTAGGGGTCTTATGCTTGGTGTGGTGGGCAGAGGCACCTTCAGAGAATCTGCTCCTCTTGTTCAAGCACTGTTCTTCCTTCTTCACAGTGTTTCTATCTTGGCAGCATCCCCAAGCAAACACTTCTTCCTGTTAAGTCTTCATGGCAAGGGGAGTGGGTGGGGCAAAGAGGGGAAGGGAAATTTTAGCCTCTGTAAGAGGAAGCTTCCTGCCAGGGGATCTAGTAAAGGGGAACACAGTTAGGAGGATTTGGAAAACCACCTTGACTCAGACTCAAATCTTTCTGTGTGTCTGAATCTACTTGAAATAAAGTAGGAAGAAAAGGTGGTAAATGGTTAACATATAGGGAATCTGGTTAAAAGGTATCTGGAAATTATTTGTCCTTCCCTTGAAACATTTCTGCACAGCTGAAATTATGTCAAAATAAAAATTTTAAGCAAAAGAAATCCATCTGAAGTCACTGATGTTAGTGAGCAGGTCCTCTTGTGCCCCATCTGCTCCATTCAGTGTTACAGCTCTGCACAGTAAGACAGTGGACTTCTCTCTGATTCCAGACCAGATTCCACCCCAAGATGGGGACCATTCAGTATTTCTTGAGCATGGCACTCTGCTAGATACAGGAAGTGACGTGAGGGTGAACAGTACTAACATCTTATTATCAGGGAATTTTTACTGCATATTAAATTTGAAGTTTTCCTTCTATCATATTTCCCTAATATAAAAGCTACCTGTGCTTATTTAAAAAATAGTTAGAAAATATTCACAGGGAAAAATGAAAAAACAAAAATGTCCATATAAATTCACACATTCAGCTATAGTCGCTGTTAACATCTCTGGGCATATATTCTTTCTATATGAGTAGATAGTAAAAAGATAGATGATAGATTATATGGATAGTTAGATAATAGATGTTAGGTAGATACTGGTTCATTTGGAAAAATGAGATCATATTGTATATGTTGTTTTGTAATCTATACCCTATAGGTTAAGCAGCACTATATAGATATCCTTCCATGTTAAAATATGGATTTTTGTAGTGTATTATTTTAAAGTTTATTTATTTATTCACTTATTTATTTTTAAGTAATTTCTACACCCAACGTGGCCTAGAACTCACAACTCTGAGATCAAGTCACATGCTCCACCGACTGAACCAGCCAGGCACCCTGGTAATGTATTATTTAATATACACATAGTATTTAGTTATAAACATATATGATTTACTTAACAACAGAAATCTGTGATCCTTTGGGTAAATTGTAGTGGATACGAACAAAAGTTTCAAGTTAGTCCTAGGTTACTGGTAACTTTAAGTTAGTCTTGGTTGCTGCTTCTGTCATTTACTAGCTGGATGTCCTTCACTAAGTTCCTTAATTTCCTTAAACTTTCAATTCTTCATTTAGCAATAGGAGTAATTATAGTAAATTCCAGATTAGATTGTTATGAGAATTAGCCAAGGTAATGCTTACAATTTTATTAGCATGATACCTGTCACCTTGATATAATTTCTTAGTACTCTAGCTATTTTGTAAAGTTGGCATCAACAGCATTTGGAATCCACAGCCCATTGCTTTGGGAAAATCACTGGAAATGGCCTTCTAGGTGCACAGTTGTAAGGAACGTATCATACATTGTACTCTGAAAAATGATGAGATCACTGTAATCCTCAATCAGATGTTATAGGCTGAGATATGAGATTTTCTGCTTAATGAGTCCAAGTAGATATTTTCCTTCTAGACCAAGCCCTAAAAATACAGGAGAAAGTCTTTCTTAAAGAAGAAAACTGAGTTTAATGGGTATAGACCTTTGATTTTACAAGATGAAAAGAGCTACGGAAATGGATGGTGGTGATGGTTGCACAAAATTATAAATGCATTTACCAGCGGTCAAGGTGGAAAATTTTATGTATATTTTACCACAATAAAAATATTGAAAAAACCCTGGAATTTGACTTTGATAATCTTCACATGATATTAAGATGAAAATGCAAACTTTAAGATGTGTATTATCCAATAAAATAATTATCTTACTAAGACAATGGAGTCTGCTGTAAACTGAAATTACCAAAGAGTTCAGGGAGATAGAAAACCATGCCCAAACCTGTTCTTGGAAAAACTTTGAAGGGGACACAGTATATAGCTAAACAAGACTTCTGAGTATACTGTGGGTGTGTTGTGAGGAAGAGAGAGAGAGAGAGAGAGAGAGAGAGAGAGAGAGAGAGAGAGAGAGAGAGAGAGAGAGGGAGAGAGAGAGAGAGAGGGAGAGAGAGAGAGAGAGAGAATTGAAATGGATAGTCATTGCAAACTCTTCTACGGAAGAACAAAAATAGGGACAACGGAGTTTCCTTTCCCTCAGCCTCCAGGACCAACTGTTAAAGCTGGCAGAGTATGGCACCAAATTGATGGATTGCCTGTTTTCAGAATCTACACCCTATGATGACAATGGCAGCAAAAATTCCAGTGACAGTAGGAACTGCAAATGCCCTTTTTGGATTGATAAGCAACCATGCGTATCGTGGGGCAGTGTCCGGGAAGGAAATCTTATGATTCATTGCTTGGTGTTTTGAGTGGTATTAATATGACCGCTTACAAAAATGACTGCATTTTATACCTCACACACAAAGTTTTTCCAAGAAGGAAAGACAAATACCATCTCTTGAGCTTTATTATTAGGCACATATACATTTAAACATACATATTTCCTTCACTCTATATTGCAAGAATTCCTTTAAGCAGTTTAATGGAAAAAATTGAAAGAGACCTGTTGTTTCCTCTTTTCTTCCCAGTCACAATTCTTGGAAGGATTGTCAGTTTTTACTGCCTCTTCTCCCTTGCCTCCTACTTTCTCCTCAGCTCACTCCAGTTCGATTCCTACCACGACTATATCATGAAGTAATGACTCCTACTCAATAGTTAAATGGATAACATTTGGTCTTAATATTTCCTAATCTTGAACAGGGCCCCACAACATCTTATGTTGGATACTTTTTCTTGGCTTCCATGATTCCACCTTCTCCAGGTTTCCTGTCTTTCTGTCTAGCCTCTCTTTACTTTCTTCTCTGCCTATTCCTAAAATTATATACTTATTCCTCTTCTCTTCCAAGCCTCACGGTTTCAGTCACCATGCTCATGAAGATGATTCTCAAATCTTTACTCTGAATTTCAGATCTGTGTATCTTCTGACTAGTTTCACTTTTCACTCATATTCTCCACAGACAATCTGGAGTCCACATATCCCTAAATATATAAATTAATTAACACTGCTAAAATACACTCATCCTCTTATGTTTTCTGTCTCAGAATGTGAAAATTATCTATTCAGTTTCCTAAATAATAAAAGATGCGTCTTCTCCTTGGCTTCTCTCTCTCTTCCCTCTCCCTTCTCTTTTCTTCCCATCCACTCAACTCCACACCATGATGATTCTGTCTCCTCAGGTGTATCAAACCTGTATTCCTGTCTCCTTTCTCACAGCTTCCCCTTACTCTCTCACCAGCTCTTCCTTCCATTTTCTCAACCATCTCCAAAGAAGCCTCCCATCATATTCTTACTTCAACAGTTCACCCTGCAGTCAGGATGATTTTCTAAAATGCATACTTGATGAGGTCATTTCCCGGATGAACTATTTGAGTAACTTTCCATTGCTGTTAGAATAAGGTTTGGGTTCCTCACTGTGGTCTATGAGTCTTTGGGTGTTCATTATTTCAGCAGATGTTGCGGAGTGCTTGCCATGTGCCGGATATGTTCCCTGGGATGTGTGCTCTGGTTTTTCTGTGCACCTCAGGACACCACATCCACCTATGCACCATCTGTTAGCAACATTACACTTCTAGTTATTTATTCACTCTCCTGGATCCAAGTCTTCACATAGTCACCTGAGATATATTTATTGAGCACATAATATGTGCAAATCAGGGATTGAATCACCTCACCTCTCCCAAGCACATATATATTCCTATATATTCTGTTTAACTAGATAATTTTGATTCATTCTTTGAGCCTCAGGTGAAATGTGACTTCTTTCAGGAAAATTTCCCTCATTCTCCTTCCTTACTCCAATTGGGTTTAGATGTCCTTTATCTATGGACTCATGATATGGTCTACTTTTTCCCTGAGGGCTAAGGGAAATGCATGATAATGTACTTGTTTGCTTCCCCTATTAGACTCTACGAAGTTGTGAAGGTGGGGGCGAGCTTATTCTCATCAGCACCATAAGCCCGGCATATCCACAGTGCTTGGAACACGGCACTATGGTATTAGGCTTCTAGGCTTGCTGGGTTTTTATCATGTACTCATGGGAATGCTTTCTGCATTTGATGTATGTTTGTGAAATCACCCATGTCATGTCCAATTTCATATATGATTGCATACATATATCACAATTTATTCATCCATTCATTTATTAACAGATATTTTGGAGTTTCAAATTTAGTCAGCTGTTGTAGTGGAGATTTGAAACTGTCAGACATTATGACTCTGGAATATTCCCTAACTACACTACAAATTTTAACTCCCTCCGAGTTTGTATCCTAGAAGCAAAGAGTGGCTAGAAAAAGCACCTGTACCTGATATTCAAAGTCATTGCTCAAAGATCCAAATAGAAAATGAAAGATCAAAGTGGAAAAACCCAGGTTTACACCGAACTAAATGCTCTGTATAAACAATTGCTCAGTTCCGTCCAGTGTTTAGACAAGCCCTAGAGGTTCTCAAATGTCACCTCTCCCAGGGAGCCTGCTAATCATTTCAATGAGTGCAAGGCTGGAGTGTTTGGGATGAATGCTGGAAACCCTTAGTTTATAGATGGGTGCTTAGGTCTCATGCTTCATATGTGTATGTGTGCTTTCACTTATGACGGTTTCCACTGCCTTGTTGGTCAATCTGGAGGGTGCCAGGAGACCTGAAATGTGTCTGCACTTGGCAGATACTGCTCTTTAGCAAAACGGAAGTATACACATTTTATCCCAGTTCTTTTCTGGTTTCCCCTACATCCACTTTGGCATGGATACCCCTCAGGTATCTACAGAAAAATTGCTGAATAATTGGGAGGAGAAATTATCTGGGTGAGAGATTTGGGGGCATTTTCACCAAGTGCTTAGGAAAAGAGTTGTGCATATTTAGGGCCTCCTTTGCATAGAGAGCTAAGGGTTGACTCCTGTATCATCATCTCCTCCTCCCCTCATACCCTTTGGAAGCATGACACCTTCTCAGGCAGAATTTCAGTGAGTAACACCACTAAATAAACAAATAAATAAATTTTATTTAAGCTCAGACACAAACACGTTAAATTTATATGCATTGTAAACAAAATAGATGAAATAGAATAAAATGTATTGTGAAAGAGGCCCTGTGACTTTTTTTCTTTTTCTTTTTTTTTTTTTTTTTAAGATAACTGAAGTTAATCTTCTGTCATTTAGATTTCCCACTGAGTCTGAGCTGGGACATTCTAAGAATAATGCTTTTTTCCTTCCTGGCCCACAGCTACCTGAAATGTTATACCTTCTGTCTGTGTCTGTTTATGGACTGTTTTTTTAAATTTTTATTTTATAGATTTTGCATCACACATTATATCATAGATCATTGGGTTGTGAGTGTAAAAACTTCAAACAAATTTAGGCAAAAGTAGTATTTATTTGGTTTGTAGAATATGATAAATGAAACCTAACCAGAGCAAGGATGTAGCTGGTTTTAGGAAACATTAAGAATAAAATAAAACCAGGTTTTCCCCTTACCCGCCTCTTATTTCTGCTCATTTCTGATTGGAATGGAATATGGCAGGAAACTAGTCACGAGAAGTTGCTGGATTTTATGTCTTACAAATTTTTCTTGGATCAAGTTGAAAAAGTCCAAAAGGTAGACTTTGATCGGCTTGGATTCTTCAATATGGATTCTTCAAATATGCTCAGGAGCAGGATCCTGGTACACATCATAGTTGTAGCATGAGGAGCAGGTGGAAGGGGCAAGGAAGGTGCTAGGAAGGTAATGAGCAAAAATCTAGTCCGTTCCAAATATCCTCACTCCATCTTATATGCTTGTTCCTCCCATAACTTTATGGCCTCCAACCTTGCCAGTATTTTTTTCGCTCTACCTTTATAACCCAATTCAAGATTTACAATTTTCAGGATAGCTTCCCTTTTGATGTTGACAAGTCTATTGGGTCTGTCTTCTAATCTGAATTTCACTTCTTCATTTCCAAAAATAAGCTGGTGTTTTCCAATTCAACACATGATACTAACTCAGTTGCAGTAAGTTCCAAACCACATATAGCATTTTCCTCAAATTCAACCCCACATGTTCTCTCGACTTCTTTGTTTCTGGTAGTTATACCCTATTACAACACACTCACACACTGAAAACCTTGATTCTTCCTTCTCTATCAACCACTATATCAAGGTGCTAGTTGATGTTTTTGAAATGCTCTCTCATATTTATTCTGTCTTCTCCATTCCTACTACTGCATCCTAGCCCAAATCTCTCATTGCATTTGATCAAATGGTGCAAACCCTTTGCCTGCTCCTCTTTGAATCAATATTAGACAAATCTTTATAAAATCACTGCTGTGATCACATCACTTCCCTATTTAAGGTTTTCATTACCATTCACATGAAAAAGCCTCAGCTTTTGAGTCTGGAAGAAAACATTTGTGAACTACACATATGTTAAGGGATCAACATCCAAAATAAAAAAGGAACTCATACAACTCAGTATCAAAAGAATGAACAACCTGATTTAAAAAATGGGTAGAGGTCCTCAACATCACTAATCATCAGGAAATGCAAGTCAAAACTACAATAAAATGTCATCTCATACCTGTTGGAATAGCTACTATTAAAAAGACAGGGCGTGCCTGAGTGGCTAAGTTGGTTGAGCATCTGACTTCAGCTCAGGTCATGATTTCACAGTTCCTTGAGTTTGAGCCTTGCGTTGGTCTGTGTGCTGACAGCTCAGAGCCCGGAGCCTGCTTCGGATTCCGTGTCTTCCCCTCTCTCTCTGCTCCTCCCCAGCCTGTGCTCTCTCTCAAAAGTAAATAAAGAAAAATTAAAAAAAAAAAAAGAGCTGTAGTGCCCAGATGCCTCAGTGGGTTAAATGTCTGACTCCTGATTTCTGCTCGGGTCATGATCTCCCAGTTCATGAGTTGGAGCTCCACATCGGGCTCTGTGCTGACAGTACTGAGGTTACTTGGGAGTTTCTCTCTCTCTGCCCCTCCCCCATTCACACTGTTTGTGTGTGTCTCTCTATCTCAAAACAAATAAACTAAAAAAAAAAAAAAAGACAAGAGCTAACAAATGCTGGTGAAGAGGTGGAACATTTGGGCGCGGTTGGTGGCAATGTAAAGTGGTACAGCCACTGTGGGCAATCCTCAAAATGTTGAAAGTAGAAATGCCATATGATCCAGCAATCCCACTTTTTGGTATGCATCTAAAGGAAATGAAAATAGAATATTGAAGAGATACCCACACTCTCATGTTTATTGTAGCATTATTCACGATGGCCAAGATATGGAAATTACCTAAGTATCTACTGATGCATGAATGGACAAAGAAAATGTAATATATATTATTCAGCCATAGAAAAAGAAGGACGCCTTGTGATTTGTAACAATGTGGATGGATCTTGAGGGTATTATACTAAGTGAATACTGTATGATCTCACTTTTAAGATCTAAAATCATTGGACTCATAGGAACAGAGAAGAATGGCGGTTGCCAGGGCTTTGGAGTAGGGGTAATAGGGGAGGTGTTGGTCAAAGGCTACAGACTCTCAGTTATAAGATAAATAAGTTCTGGGGCTCTAACATAAAACATGGCGACTCTAGTTAACAATATTGTATTGTATACTTGAAAGTTTTTTTGAGAGTAAAGATTTAATACTTTTACCATAACCAGAGAAAACAACAAAATGGTAATTATGTGAGACAAAGGAGGTGTTAACGAGTTTTATTGTGGTGGACATTTTGCAATATATATGTGTATCAAATCATCATATTGCACACCTTAATATTACAAATGTTACAGGTCAATTATATTAATAAACCTGGCAGAGAATACAATATATTGAAATTTGTGAGATAGGGCAAAATATATTTAGCAGAAAACTGCAAGCTTTAAATGTTTATGTTAGAACAGAAAAAAAGATTTAAAATCAGTAATATAATTCTCTGCCTTAAGAAACTAAATCAGGCAGAGAAATTGAACCTACAAAAGTAGGAGGAAGAAAATAATAAAAAGTAAAAAATAATGAGTAGAAGACAATAAAAGTAGAGGTATTAAAATGAAACAAGAAGTTTATTTCTTGGAAATATCAATAAATTGGTATATCCCTAACTAAAATGATGAATTCAAAAGAGGACAAAAATTATCAAACTTGGGAATGAAAGAAAGGATCTCAAAACAAATGCTACAGATATTAAAATGATACTAAAGGGATATTAATCACATTTATGGTAATAAATTTTAAAACATATCATAGAAATATTATTTGAAAAATATAACTTACCAAATAGACACAAGAAGAAATTAAAAAATCCTAATAATACAATGTAAATTAAATAAATTATAATTATAATAATTTGGAAAACCTCCCTGAATAGAAAATTTCAATCCCATATGATTTCTCTGATTAATGCTATGAAATATTTTGGGAAAGAATAGTATCAATTTTACACAAAGTCTTTTTATTTATATTTTTAATTTAATTTTTAGAGACAGGGAGAGACAACGTGAGCAGGGGAAGATCAGAGAGAGAGAGGGAGACATAATCTGAAGTAGCCTCCAGGCTCCTAGCTAGTCGTCAGCACAGAGCCTGATGCGGGGCTTGAACCCACAAACCGTGAGACCATGACCCCAGCCGAAGCCGGACATTTAACTAACTGAGCCACCCAGGCACCCCCCACAAAGTCTTAAATGAAATTAAGATGGAGGAAACATTTCCCGACTTGTGTTATGAAGTCAGAATAACCCCAATACCAAACTTGAAAAAAATATTAAGAATATATAGAAAGGTTAGTATTCTTCACGAACATAGGTGAAAATATTATTAACAATATATTAGAAAGTCAAATAAAGCAGCCCATAAAATAATAATACATTATGACTAAGTGAGGGCTTCTCCCAGGAATATAAGATTGATTTAACATTTAAAATTTATTCAGTGTAAATCCTTGTTTTAATAAAGTAGAGGAGAGAAAATATATAATCATCTCAATAAATATAGAAAAAGCTTTTGGTAAAATTCAACCCTCATTGATAATAAAAATTCTTTACACACTAGGAGTAAAAACAACCTTTCTTAATCTGATAAATGAGATCTATAGCTAACATTGTACTTAATGACAAAAACACTGAATACTTCCCCCTTAAGATCAGCCATGGGGCAAGGATGTGTACTCTTGTTACTACCAACCAATATTGTACTAAAGATCTCCGCCAGTGGAAAAAGCTCATAAATGAAGGGCATAAAGATTGTGAAGGAAGGAGTAAAACTGTCTCTATTTTCTGATAACATGATTATTTAAGTATAAAATATCAAAGAATCTACAACTACTAGATTATAAATTAATTGAGGAATGTCTCAAGATACATGTTTAGTATACAAGAATCAATTATACTTTATATAGTATCAGCAAATAATTGAAAATGAAATTTTAAAAAATTCCATATATAAGATTATAAAATATTAAGTACTTAAGGATAATTTTATAAATAGATATGTAAGACCTCTATACTAAAAGCTATAAAATATTTCTGAGAGAAATTAAAGACTTAACCAAATGAAGAGATATATCATATTCCTAGATTATCAGACATAATTTTTAATACGTCACTTCTCCCCATGTTGACATCTAGATTTACAATTAGAATTCCAACAGACTTTTTTTTTTTTTTCATTTCTAGAAATAAATGAATAGTTCCAAAATGTGTTGCTTTGGATTAGCCAAATACATTTTTGTAAAAGAAAATTTGGAAGAATCACCATATCTGGTTTAAAAATTTTAGGGCGCCTGGGTGGCTCAGCAGGTTGAGTGTCTGACTTCAGCTCAGGTCATGATCTCACTGTGGGTTCGAGCTCCACGTTGGGCTCTGTGCTGACAGCTCAGAGCCTGGAGCCTGTCTTCAGAGTCTGTGTCTCCCTCTCTCTCTGCCCCTCCCCTACTCACACTCTATCTCTCTCTCAAAAGTGAATAAATGTTAAAAAAGTTTTTAAAAATTCACTATTACTCTAAAGTAATCAAGAAAGATGAATGGAACATAATGTAGAGACCAGAAAACCAGAAAGAGACCCGTGAACACATCATCACACATTTTTCAACAAAGGCGGTAATTCAATGAAGAGAGGGAAGTCTTCAACAAATGGTACCGGAATACCTGAATACATGTATGGAAAAAATAAACTTCAACGCTGCTTAACATGGATACAAAAATTAATTCAAGATGAATTACAGTTCTAAATATAAAAGTGAAAACTATTAAAATTCTAGAGGAAATAATAGTTGACTATTTTTGCCTATTAGAGGCAGGCATATATTTCTAAAAGAGGACATAAAAAGCACTAAGTATGGAAGGAAAAATATGATAAATTGGATTTTTTAAAAATTCAAAATTTCTGCTCACCAAAAGACACCATTAAGAAAATGAAAAGGCAAACCATAGTCTGGATTAAAAGAGTCATAGTACTTGCATCAGACAAGGGCTTGTATCAAGAAAAAGAAAAACAAAACATAATACACACACACACACACACACACGCACACATACAAATGCTATCAAACTCCCACAAATTAGTAAAACACAACTCAATATAAAAAAGTCATCAACTATAGTTAATGCATTTTTAAAAGATCAAACAAATCAAAATCACTTTGTAATGGAAAACATACAAATGGCCAGGAAACAGATGAAAAAAGTGCTCCATATCATTAGTTATCAGCAAGATGCAAACTAAAACCACAATGAGACACCTCATTAGATTGGCCAGTTCATCCTACTCGAATGGTCAACATTTCCAAAGACTGACTGTACCAAATGCCTGTAAGAATGTGGAACAACCCTCTTACATTGTTGATGGGAGGACAAAATGCTAGAATCACTCTGGAGAACCCTCTTTGCAGTGTCTTACAAAGTCAAATGTACATCGACTTAGTGACAAAGTAATTCTGCTCCTAAGTATTTATCTAAGAGAAATGAAAAGATAGATTCAAGAATATTAAAAAAAAAAAACCCAACAATGTTATTCCGAATAGTCCCAACCTGTGACCAAGGCAAATGTTCATTAATAGTGATAGATAAACAAGCTGTAACTCATGCAATATTAAGGATGAGTCTCAAAAACACTATGTTTAGCAAAAGTAGCAGAAATAAAGGAATATTTACCTTAGGATTTACACAAGAACAGGCAAAACTAATCTATGTGAAGAAATTAGTATAGTAGTTGTCCGTAGCAGATGGGGATTGACTGGAAGAGAATACTAGAACTTTCTGTTCTGATTAAATATTGATTATCTTATTTGGAGTGTTGGTTGCATGTGTGTATATGTTTATTAACCTTCCCATTGTATTCTGTTGTACATTTAGCATCTGTGCATTTTGCTGTATGTAAATTTTACCTCAAAATGAAAAAATAATATAGACAAATAATTGAATTCTAGTTATTCATTTTGCTTTTTGGAGTCTTATAGGATAGTAATTCCAAAACCATTTTCTTTGTTTTCTAGGCATAAGTGAATGAGAAAACATATTAATCATAAATGGAATATATTTCTCATAGTTAGAGAAAGGAGTTACAAGTATATGGAAAGGAAAACTAAAGTAGACCATGTATTACTGGATTGGAACTGGAGGCATCTGTATGGGGGAGAGGAGAGAGAGAGAAACAGGGTGAAATAAATAATAAATAATGAGTGAATGTGGGCAACTTGCAACTTTTCCATGAATTTGACATTTTATCAAAATGTGAGGTTAAAAATAAAGCCATGGAGAGGAGTAAGAGGTAATGGAGACTGGTCCAGAGAGAATTTATACACGAAGAAAGAAAGCAAAGTGAGAAGGGATGTCCTCTACGATTTTATGGTTGTACTTCTCCAAGTACTCTAGGGGAAAGAGCGCCTGATATTATCCAGCTCAAGAAAAAGAGCATGGAGAACAGTGATTCTCAACATTGGCCGCACCCTGGAATCACATGGGGAGCTTTGAAATGATTCCTGGGTTCTACCTCTAGAGATCTGATTGAATGGGCCCGGTATGTGGCTGGATGCTGAGATTCTAAAACGCTACGCAGGCCATTTTAATGTGCAGCCAGGAGTGGGGACCCCTGCTTTTGAGGGAAACCAAAGAAAGGAGACCAGATGAAGTTATAACTTGTCTAGCCCAGCAGAGGTGACAAAAGGTCTGTTAGTTTGGGACACTAACTAGGAGGAGGAAGTAGGTGCTGGAGAGGAGGAAACGGTTCCCTGGCTTACCCATAGCCAGCAGAGCCACGAGCCTCTGTGGGTAACCTGCTGTGCTTTGGAAGCCTGTCAAGATTTATCCGTCTTGTGTATCTTTTTCTCTCCTCAGTCTTGTAGGATCTGATTTGAGCAGAGCTTTCCTGGCTAGGTTCTCATGCAGGCAGAGAATGCTAACTCTCCACAGACAGGCCTTTTTCAGCCAGGCTGTCTTGGCTGGTTCCAATGCTTGGTACCAGGAAAACCACTATGTTCAAGGGCAAATAGAGAAGAGCCAGAGGGCACACACCTGTGCTGGTGTCCAGGGCACCCACCAAGCAAATGCCTACCTCTCTTCCCCTCCCCACCCTAATTATAAAGCAGGTTGAGTGTACATTTCTGAAGTGGTGTATTTTCAGACAAAATGACCCCTATTCTATGGTTCCTATAGGAGTTTAATGTAGTACCTCTTGAAACTGAAGCGATGACAATTGATCTTCCAAGTCTGTCTTTTCGTAGCTTCTGTTTCCAAACTTCCAAACTTGTGGAGTTCAAAGGAGATTATGTAATTTCCGTGGTAGTGAGTATTTCAAATATTAAGCAAACATCTGTTTTAAGAAATAGGTTTAGCAGTCATGTGAAAGGCCAACGATGTTATCTTGGGGTTTAGATGTTATTTTATAAGAGATGATCTCTTCATGGTTTGGTTCATACCAAGCACTAATAAACTATAGTGAACAAAGCATTTACACTGAGTACCTCACTTCTGAGTTCCACTCATTTTTATCAAAACAAACTTGGGAAACTTGTGCCATTCTTGCCTAGGCCATGGTTAGAGCTTTGATTCTTTTATTCCTCTATGGGTGAGTTCACTGATGTAAAGTTATGTTTATAGAAGAAACTGGAATAGATTTTTGAAGGTTTTCTGAACAATCAGAGGCATATTCATGAAGAGCCAGTTTTGTGTCTGCTTTCAACATAGATCTGGAGTCCTGGGATCTGCCTTGTGGTCTGCTCCTACCTTTAGGCTGTTCTGAACCCAGAGTAGAATGGTCTCCACAGCTCTCCTCAGTTTGGCATTGCCGGAGATCAGGATGGCTGCATGTATCGAGGGACAAGCTGCTAGGATCCCCACACAGATCATTACCCCGACCTTGTTGTGCCACAGCATCAGTAGAGGGACTGAAATGAGGCTAGCACAGAATGACACCACAAAGAGGCAAAGAAAGGAGATGAGAGATCTGAGGGCTTTGATATGGGCTTCCAGGCTTGGGTCATGAGAGTCTTTGATTTTGGTCCTCATTGTCCTCATGTGCCTCCCCAGGGAGACAATCAGCAACCCAGAAGAAACCAGAAAAAACAAGAATGGCGGGACGGACACCAGGGTGCAGAAGATGAAGGAATGATAGAAATTGAGTTTTGCAATTTGCAAATTGAATTCCGTACTATTCACGAATAGCACAGTTGTGAATGTGAAGCCAGATCTACTAAAAAAGTCCCCCAAACAGAGGGCTGTGCAAATGGAAGAGAAAAGCACTGCACCCAGGAGCATCTGAGGGACCTTCCGGGAGACCCAACTTGCCAAGCAGAGCAGAAGGGTGTGGGAGAAACGGGCAATCTTGGAACAGTAGAGAAGACTGAGGCAGGTGGTGAGCCAGAGCCCAACTTGGTTTGTGATCATCCAGAGCATGATGATGGTCTGGTAGCTGAGGCTCAGTGGATCTTTCATCCTCTGGAAGTATGTTAGCTGGATGGCACTCAGAAACAGTAGCCCATGCAGGAAAAGCCGGGTGAAGCTGAGACTCAGAAGAATAAGATCACAGTTGCTCAGTGGCTGCCTCCTCACCACGTCCCAAAAATTCACCAAGAAAATGAAGGCGTTGGTCAGGACCCCCACTATAAACTCCAGGATTGAGAGGAACAGAAATGCACTCTTGACCTCATAGGACACAGTTAGGACAGGAGTCAGGGCCAACATGATGCCTCTTCTTACCTGGTCAATCTACGTCTCACATACCACCCAGCAGAGAAGGGTCGGTGTACGTGATAAGCCAGGACTTCTTCACAAAGCATCAGGCTCTAGTCCTAGATCTATGCCCAAGTGAGTGAATAAAAAATTCTGACAGCAAACTTAGAGGGGGGATTGTTGCTTTAGCGTATCTCTTGGATACACACAAGGGCTCATTGTAAGAGTACAAGAATGATGGTTCTTTCTGTTGGGTGATGCAGAAGCTTTTAATAAACCCAGCGGTGTCTGTACAGCAGCCTCCCCAGAAGGCCCTGGTGTAGCAACAGGGATGCAAACGAGACAGGGTCTCAGTTTCCCAAGTCTGGTTTTGCATGCGCACCTGGACCTGCATGGGAGGAGAAGGGATTGGGATTTGCTTATGGGTTTGAAGGGAGCAGGCAAATCATATCTTCTTGATGAACTAAAGTTTGAAATGGTGCCTCTTTCCATTTGCATGTCTTCTTCTATCACCTCTGAGACATGACTCTTATCATAGACTTTGTTTTTAATGTTCCTCCCCTGACATCAGCACAGGAGTTATGGCTGCCATTGCCAAAGATTTCACTCAAGCACCATCCTCATTTTAGGCCCTGTGCTGGCAAGAGCACCATTTCCATGACCAAGGCCAGCCCCTGCCATGAAGGGAGAGGGTAGGGGGTGATCTGGCCCGGATATTGCGAAGCCTTTTAACAGCTTGCTCTGCTTTCCAACCCCATTTCCTTACCTCATTTTCCACAAAGCAACGACAGTGATCCTGTTATAAATATAACTGAGATCATGTCATTGCTCTGTCCAAGCTTCTCAGGACCTCCGATTCCCCTCACCTATAAAAGCAAAGTTCTTATAGTGGCCTGAGGGTCCTGCTGTATACCTGTATACCCCTGGTGCCTAATCAGGACCTCTGTCCCTTCTCAGATGTTGTCCGGGGTGCTTCCTTCCTCCATCACTCCACTCGGGCTGCGTGGGCCTCTTTCATGTTCTGTGAACTCACGACGCACGTTCCCACTCACCATGCACGCTAAGCGCTTGAACTTTCCATTGCCTGAAATGCCTTTTCTCTATTTATTCAGGTGTCTCGGTTTCTTCCCAAAAGTCACCTTATCAGAGGGACTTCCTTGAACATATGAGTGGCATTCCTTAGCCACATCTTGAATGTTTGCTATCATCATTACCCTATTCCATATTCCTGCATATGCTTAGTTATTTATTGCCCATGAAGACTACAAGCTTCATGAAGACACATAGCAGGGACCCAGTAAATATTTTTTGAATGAATGAAATGTCCACAGATGAAGCATTTATTAGTCTTTAACATCCCTGTGGATTGTTAACCTGGTTTTAACATTCTGAGGCATTATATTCTAACATATACCTAACATATTTGGCTGTAACTTAGGACCCGTAGCTTTCTTCCCTTTTAAACATTTCCACATATTTGGTGTGCTTGGGCCTTCTGGCATCTCTATTGTCCTTGATCTCAAAAGGCATATGAACTGATTTTGTGATCACTTCTGCAGGTTCTGTAACAATTCAGGCTACTCAATGAAGAGCTGAAGAGCGGATCGTTTAGAGACTGGATGTTGTTCTGTAACACTTCTGTCTGATCTGATGCTGCTTCTTCACTCTCACGAATGTGACTTTTCCAGATCCTTTATTATTGCCCTTCTTGCCTTATCCAGGTGCTCCCTCATGTTGTGGAGTGGAGGACAGGGAAAGGAGAAGTTGAATGGTTGGTTTGCAACCCGTCATATTGTAACATTTCCTCCAAGAGGTGGGGCCTTTCCGCTTCTCTTTTGTGTGCTCCCAGCCTCATGCCTCATTGCCAATTTTTCAGTCTCACTCTGGGAAGATTGCTCCTGTGAGTGGGCTCACGGTCCCATAAAGCGCCGTCGAGGAATGGAACTCTGAGCTGAGACTGTGGAACCCAGTGCCTCTGGAACCAGCTTCCCCAAGGTTGAGGACTGGCTCTGCCACTGCCCCTCGGTGTGACCTTGGCAAGTGATGGAATCTTCTATATGAAATGGAGATGACAATCAAAATAACACCTGCCTCAGAGGGTTGGGAGGATTACCTGAACTGCTACATAAAAGATGCTTGGCATAGTTCTTGGCACATGATGTCTGGTCAGTAAATGTTGGTTATAGGACCACCATATTGCCTAGCGATCACTCTCCTGGATATTTAGCCGAGGCAATGAAGGCGCTACCTTGAAGAGATATCTGTGGTCCCATGTCCATTGCAGCACTGTTCCGAAGAGCTGAGATATGGAAACAACCCAAATGTCGGTTAATGGATGGATGGATAAAGAAATCGTGGCATGTGCATACAACGGAATGTTATTCAGCCTTAAAAAAGGAGATCCTGCTATCTGCAACATAGATGAACCTGGAGGACATTATGTTAAATGAGAGCAAGAAAAATGCTGCATGATCCCTCTTATATATGGGATCTAAAAGGAGTTGAATTTAAAGAAGCAGAGAGTAGAATGGTCGTTACCAGGACTGGGGGTGACGGAGGGATGTTGGTGAAGCAGTAACCTACTCTTAGGAAGTGTGGACGCTGAGCATGCATCCCCACGTCTCCAGTGTCCCCAGATAACTAGACACAGAAATGGGTCTCAGCAAACCGAAGAGTCCTCCAATCACTGCCGTTTTGCCAGAAGTTCAAACCAGCTTGGGCCCCAGAATCCTCCTATCACGATCTAACAGCTCCCACCAGGGGGCGCCAGATCACTGCAGGGCCTGGGAGTCCTGGCCGGCTTACCTTGTGGGTTCAGCCCAGACATTTATTTAATCTTGAAATAACGTGGCCCCATATTTTACAGAATTGAAATTGTAGATTCCATTTACTATTTTATAGCAGGATGAGTATCATTTAAGGTCGCAGCTACCCTGTGACAATCATAATGCTACTTCCATTTTATTTATTTATTTATTTATTTATTTATTTATTTATTTATTTATTTATTTTTGAAAGAGAGAAAGAGAGTGCGAATTAGGGAGAGGAGCAGAGAGAGGGGGAGAGAGAGAGTCTTAAGCTGCCTTCACACCCAGTGTGGAGACCAACATGAGGCTCTGTCTCATGGCCCCGGGATCACGACCTGAGCCAAAATCAAGAGTCAGATGCCTAACCAGCTGAGGCACCCGGGTGCCCCACCACTTCCATCTTATTGACAGACCAAGTGGGGTTTCAGGAAGGTTAAATAGTTTAGTAACTTTTCCAGGATAACTAAGGTGCTAAGTGAGGAGGAGCTGGGTTTCTAATTCCAAGCATTCTGATTTCATGTTTGGCATTTTTTCCGCTAAGTCTAGATACCAATATGTAGAGTGGGGTGCAACAGCTATCCTTTTTTGGGTAAAATGCCTGTAACATTCCTTCCAACATGAGCCTTATTTGAATGGGTTTATTTTGGGGGACAGCAGCTGAACCCTTGTGAAGTACCTTGTGATGAGTAGAGGGAAAGCGAGAGGGTGAGGGAGGGATGGACTACCATCTCATTCTAAGGAAAGATTAAGAAGTTGAGCCTGGTGGGTCCATATCTCAGGAAGCCACTATTCTGGAAGTGAGGGGGTGAGGGAAATCAGTTAAGATCACTGACAGAAGATGTCTAGCTTCCCAGGAGGTTAACAGCTATAGTAATGTACAAATATAAGAAGAAATGAAATTCCTCAGAGTTTCTTCGAGTAGAGCTGGGCTGAGGCTGTCCCTGACCCCCTCCGATCGACTTCCTGTCTTTGCTTCCACCACCACTCTGTTCACACCATGAGTATAGCACGTACCGTATTTATTAAAATACATGTTACTTTACAAGCGTGTGTTCCCAATTACACAGAGTTATTAAAAAGCAGAGATTATATGTTATTCCTTCTTTCCTCCTCATGGTACATGACACATGATTTTTGCTCATTTATTTGGCCATTCGCGTTGAGTCCAGGGCAGTGATGTGATCAGTTGTGCTTTCTTATGAATGCAGTATGTAGGCCCTGCTTGAATGTAGGTGAATTCACTCCAGGAATTCAAACATGTTTCCTGCACTGAAGATTAAAGACTGACAGTCTCTCACAACCTAGCCTGCAGCCATTCAGGAGAGCACCCATCCTAAGGGAACTAAAAATCAGGTGTTGGAACCTGACCCAGTGACAGCTGGAGCCGCCAGAGTGCAGGCAGGTGCGGAGAGACATGGTGTTTGTCATCAGGCCTTGTTCCCCATCCAGTCTCATGTGCGTCTGTCTGGATCCAAGGCATGTATCAGGCAGCTTCTTATGGCTGCAAGGAGTCAGGACTCAATCCAGCGATCCCAGTAATGTGAGCTTCCTGTGAGCTACACCAGACCAGAGAGATCAGCATCGACAGAGAACTTGTTGGGATGCAAGTCTTTGGGCCTTCCTTAGAACCACTGAACCCAAATCTCTGAAGGCGGAACCCAGCAATCTGCGATTTAACAAGCCATTCCCATGATCCTGATGCACACTCACATTTGAGAACCCCGGGATAAAGGGGCAGGAGGGATTTCCCAAGACACCAGCAGTAGCCACACCGCAGAGTCTGGAACGTGGCTCCGGCACTGGAGCTCTATTCGGAATCCACGCTGTCTTAGCAGCGAGAAGCAATTGCCATTCACTTGGCCGCTCCACCATGGATGAGATTCAGGCTGTTGTTGGAAACTGAAGACAGGTGCCGATGCTTTTAGATGGCACCTAGCTAAGAAAGAATCCCAGGAATTCCCAAACCCAGCTCTGCCAGCCACTCCTATTATATGAGAAGAGCAGTGAAATGGGGTGGAGAGTGCGTATTACTTTAGTAAAAGCTAGACCAGCACCTGAAGACTCCCAAGGCAGAGCTGTGTGTGGGGCAAGTTGGACTGGAGCACGCAGATGACTTAGGCAGAGTCCACATATCCAACTTGCCACCATGTTCATAGTAGATATTGCTGATTACCTTAGCTTTTCATTACCAGCAGAACCCCTCTGTGTTATTGGGTATGTCAATATTCCCAACTAAAAGTTCCTTTCTTCTACATAGGAGCGGCATTTGGAACTCAAGAAGAAGTTATTGGGCCGACTACTTTAGAAAACTTTTGTTGCCTTCTATTCTTTCTGTGCCAGCATTTGAATGTTATGGTCGGAGCTCCAACAATGAGGAAAAAGCCAAGAGAATCTCAGAGTTCTCACCCTGAAATTTTTGAATATTTGAACCCACACCAGCAACTACTCTGCCCCAGGCTTCTCATTCTGTGAGAAAGGCAGTCTCCTTATGGTTTTAAGTCATAGGGGTTGGGCCACCATTACTGGAAGACGAGTGTCACTTCTAGCTGATAAGCTGCCTGCCAGAAGGCCCTGGGAATCTCTTTGTCCATCTAAGCATGGAATGGAGGGAAGGTCAGCCTGTCCTCTGTCTGGATGTGCTAGTCATGAAGAGGCAGAAAACAGGAAGCTCAAGAGAGGAAATAAATGGAAAAATGTCTCTACTTCCTGCATTTTAAAGCCTACTTTGTCCACTCAGAGTTGTCAAAAGAATGTGGGCAGAAGGACACTGGTGTGGGGAGAGAAGGTTCAAGAGTGTCTCACTACAGCTCTTATTTCTGATTCTCTATCTTTAAATTTTGCTCTTACTACTAATTGATGCTGCTGCAAATTCTCTCTATGTCTCACACTCAGAAAGGGAATCTAAGTTGTCTTGTGATCACACAGCAAGCCACTTCATAAGAGGCCGGTTGAAATAAGGATTTGCTGTCTTTGGGTTAGGTGCTCATGCTTGGAATGTGGTACCAGCATGGGATCTGGTGATTCAGGACGCACGTAAGATCACTTTCCTCTTCAGGGACCTGGGGAAGGCGTTCCTTTAGAGGGATCTCTGGGCCCTTTCTTAAACTTCCACTTTTGCCCACTAAAATGAATTAAGGCAGAGGAGGTTTTAAGTAAAAGCTGATTGAGCTGTAGGACATTCAGTGAGAACCAGTTCTGTTCTGTTTCTCTGTAACACAATCAAGCAGGAGAGTATTGTTCAGCACTGGCACCTAGCAGAGACGGGAATCGTGTTGGCATGCTGATTCCCAGGGAGCAGAATAGAGAGGGAAGCATGTGGAGAGAGAGACTGAGCCAGAGAGAGGGCAGCAGTGATAGAGAGAGCCTGTGCGTGGCTCTAGGACATTGTCAATGCCTTTAAGACATCTCCTGTGGCTTTCTTTTCACATTTTCCCTTGGGGCGAGGACCAAGGGGGAGGCCTACTTACTACGGTCTCATCACAAGGGGACATTTCTGTAAAACTTAGTATTTTGTGTCGGAAAATATCATGTAAATTTGCATGCTATTACTTTATATTGTCACATTTTTTCATAATTCAAAATATTGATCCAAATTACTTACTTCTTCTCCAATGCTCCTGGCCTAAAATGGAATTTCCAAGAAAAATGTGCTATGTACATTTCACCACATCCCCCTAGGTTGCATGTATCCTGATCTAAAAAGTACAATTCTAGGGGGGATGCCAAACAGTTCAGAGACTTTGTGGAGATTTGAAGGTCCTGTGATTATTACAAGTGGTTGTAAAGGCCAGAGGCACACTCATGGTAGCAGGGTGTGTTTGACTGGACTGGGTCGGGATTGTTGGTGACGTTATTGACGTGGAACAGAGGGAGAAATGAGAGCCCGTCATCCAAGGACTACCAGAGGCGGTGTGGTTGCCAGGCAAGGAGACGCCCAGACACTGTCTGGAAGGAAGGATGGTGGTGGTGGTGGTGGTTGGTAGTAGAAGAGGTGATGGTAGTAATAGCACAGCTGGTATTTTGGTGAAGAAGCAGGAGTATCAGATGAAATGCAGTTGTACCTTGGCTTTCACAGGAATAGGAAAAATAATGACAACGAGTCTCTGCTGTTCTTTCTTTGGATTTGAGTCGTCTCTCATTTCTGCTACTTTCTACATGTCTATTCCATCCTCTTCTGGATAAACAAGTATTTTCAGTGAAGCTTTCATTTCCCTCTCTCTCAGTAACATGACATGACCCCACTGACTTAGCACCCAGTGCAATATGATTCAAACTCTGTGTCTCAAGTCCTAATTTCTGAGAGATTCCACTGGGCCAGGTTGGGTCAGCTGTCCCGTGCTGGGACCAGGGGGCCCTGGTGATGTGGGCTCCCTTTCCCATGTGGGCATGTGTTCTCTGGGCCTGGGACAGGGGAGCCGTGGTAGAGACCGCGTGAATCTCTAGTACAAGGTGTGGGCTTAAGGAGAAGTGGCCGTCTGTACGGTGAGGATGGTAGAATTCGAAAACTGATAGGATCTGAGATTTTCCCCTTTGGGAGATGTGGCAGAGAGTAAACTTGGAATTGGTTGAATGAATGAACACATATTTAGTCTGAAAAAGAAATTTCTCTATTTAATCAAGTATTTACTGACTTCAGAGTCTGTGAACATTGGACTCCTGTATTGTTTATTTATTTATTATTTATTTTATTTTACTTTACATGAATTTTGAGAGAGAGAGAGAGAGAGAGAGAGAGAGAGAGAGAGAGAGAGAGAGAGAGATGGGCAGGGACAGAGAGAGAGAGGGAGACACAGAATTGGAAGCAGGCTCCAGGCTCTGAGCTGTCAGCACAGAGTCCCACATGGGGCTCAAACTCACAAACAAGATCATGACCCCTGAGCTGAAGTTGCCACTTAACCAACTGAGCCACCCAGGTGCCCCTGGACTCCTGTATTGAAATGAAATTACTACAAATTTGATTCTGTCTGTCTTTGAGTGACCCTTAGCAAGTCATTTTTCTTAGTATCTTCCCTCATTTTTTTTCATGGGGATTAAAATACCTGCCCTATCAAATGGGGTTGTTGTGATGAAAGAAATAATACAGATTAAAGTGTTCTGAGAACTACTCAGTGTGATATAAATTGAGGCTTTATGATTAACAGGTGAATAAAAGGTCAGGTATTATTCCTAACAACGCCCTCCTTGGACCCACACCTGGGTGTGCACGTGTCCCTGTCCACGGGGTAAGAGGCAGCAACAAACTGCTGAATAATAGATATTTCCCAAGGGAAGGAAATGCTGTAACGCTCAGTACTGGTTACTTGGACCCTCCCCCCTTCCTCTGAACACTTCTGAGCAGAGAAATTACTCCTGCCCCAACCAGGAGTTTTTCTGCCTCCCAGGTAGCCTCTGGTGTGAAGAGCTTATGCTTGGAACCAAAGGAGGGAACCAACTGCAATACAAAGGAAGAGGTACAGCTTCAAGTTTGAGGGCTGTGGTGACCACGAGAGATGATTTGTGATGGGAAGGGTGTGGGTGGCATGTGCCTGTGAGTGTGAGTGCCCTAGTATGGCCGTGTGT